>NW_026511531.1:0-140000 GCF_027579735.1 Bombina bombina
AACTAACGCCATCTAGCTGTGATAAACTTTCCAAATGCATTCCGATAAGAGGCAGGCTTCAAGGGCTTAGACATTAGCATATGAGCCTATCTAGGTTTAACTTTCAACTAAAAAAAAACAAGAGAACAAAGCAAATTTGATGATAAAAGTAAATAAGAAAGTTGTTTAAAATTACATGCCCTATCGGAATCATGGAAGTTTAATTTTGACTAGACTGTCCCTTTAAATTAAACGCAGAATGTATTTTCTTTTTAAAGTTTATTCATGACTCATATAGCATCAAAAAAAATAATAATTTATACAGATTGTGGTACATGTAACATTTACAGAAAAACAGCAATTGAGAAAATTTGCAAACTCAACTACGTTGAAGTCGCCTTCCAACCATGTTTAGTCTATTAGCTATGTGTGTATGTTGAAAAACAAAATTTATGCTTACCTGATAAATATATTTCTCTTGTGGTGTATCCAGTCCACGGATTCATCCATTATTTGTGGGATATTCTCCTTCCCAACAGGAAGCTGCAAGAGGAACACCCACAGCAGAGCTGTCTATATAGCTCATCCCCTAACTGCCACCTCCAGTCATTCGACTGAAGACAAGCAAGAGAAGGAGAAACTATAGGGTGCAGTGGTGACTGTAGTTTAAAATTAAAAAACACCTGCCTTAAAATGACAGGGCGGGCCGTGGACTGGATACACCACAAGAGAAATAAATTTATCAGGTAAGCATAAATTTTGTTTTCTCTTGTAAGGTGTATCCAGTCCACCGATTCATCCATTAATTGTGGGATAACAAAACCAAAGCTATAGGACACGGATGAAGGGAGGGACAAGGCAGGCGCTTAAACGGAATGCATCACTGCCTGTAAGCCCTTTCTCCCAAAAATAGCCTCCGAAAAAGTATGAAGCGAAGATCAAGTTGCCGCCTTACAAATCTGTTCAACAGAAGCCTCATTTTTAAAAGCCCATGTGGAAGCCACCGCTCTAGTGGAATGAGCTGTAATTCTATCAGGAGGCTGCTGGCCAGCAGTCTCATAAGATAAGCGGATTATACTTCTTAACCAAAAGGAAAGAGAAGTTGCTGAAGCCTTTTGGCCTCTTCTCTATCCAGAGTAAACAACAAACAATGCCGATGTTTGACGAAAATCCTTAGTAGCTTGTAAAACTTTAAAGCACGAACCACGTCAAGATTATGTAATAGACGTTCCTTCTTTGAAGAAGGATTAGGACACAGTGACGGAACAACAATCTCCTGATTGATATTCTTTTTTTCAAATATTTTTTATTGTTGTCCGGTAAAGCAATACACACATTCCAGTTATTACATTTTGTGCGGTTATCCTGTCTGGTGACATGATTTACAATGCAGGTCCAAAATTAAATACAGTATGAAACAAAGCAATGTCACTTATGAGGAGTGGAATATTTTCTTCTTTTGTCCACACTTCGTTTCTGTCTTACATGATATTTACCTGGTCTGAGTGATTGCACTTCCCCGACATAATCTTTTTCCATTATCTTTAATACAAATAAAACTAAACTTATAGTTAACCTAGTCTAACTAATAACATAAGTAAACCTAAAAAAAAAGGACTAATATTATTGTCCTTGAGGCCCGGCGGAGGTGAAAAAAAAAAAAAAAAAAAAAAGGGGGGGAGGAAGGGGGCTGGGGAGGTGGGAGGAAAGGAAAGGAGGGGAGGCAGCACTCACGAAACGATTGTCGTTTAAAATAAATGTGCCCACTCCCCTCTCAGTTCCGCTTCAATAAAAAGAACTGAGTCCCTAAATGGGATCAGAATAAGTCTCTGAATCTCCAACTCAAAGGTAAGTATGAGTCTGCGCCATTTACGCAGGAATAAACCCAGCCTGTTCTGAACATCCATCCTAACATCCATTTGTTCCGTGAATATTTGTGTTCTAAGTAGGTTCCTAAAGCCCGCAAAGGAGGGGCCCTTTCTTACTGTCCACTTTTTTAAGATACATTTTCTAGCTAACAATATTACTAGACTCAATATTGCGTCCTGTTGTCTGTGTTGTGTTTCCCAATGTAAAAAGAGGATAGTTTCTGGGCTGAGCGTGAGGTGTATCTGTAAGGACTTATTGATCCAATATTGTATTTTATTCCAGTACTGTCTGACTGACGGGCACTCCCACATATAATGTAAGAGAGTAGGCGCCTCTGCTGCACATCTCACACATTGGTTAGGGCGCATAGGTACCCATTTGGCTAATGTTCTTGGTGTGAGATAGGCCCTATGGAGGAAACGTATCTGGGATTCCCTGTACATGGCGGACAACGTGGCTGATTTAGTTCGTTCGAGACCTCTTCTTATGTCTTCCCAAGTAATACCCTCAATTCCTACACGGGACCACCCTGCTTGCACTGAATCCCTTGTGCTCTGTGCTCTATGTTGTATGAGTGTTTGATAGATTTCCGATAGGGAAAACCTACCCATTGTGTATAGTGTTTGTGAGATGCGGAAGGGGGAACCCTCCCAGAATTCAGGTGTGCTCCGAGTTAAAGCATTGATATAGTGGCGTACCTGTAGAAAGGCAAAGAAATGTGTTCTCGGTATCCCAAACTCTCTCTGTAAAGCACCAAAGTTTTTTACCTCTTTTGTTAGCGGGGTTAATAATTGTTTAAGTGATGTCAGTCCTTTCTGCTCCCAGACCACGAAGGGCTGGGTTTCCGAACCGCCGGAAAGTCTGGGTTTTTGACAATAGGCAGGTAGCTTGAAGCATGACAAGATTTCTTCAGAAACTTATGAGCCTGATGCCAAGCCTTTAATGGTTCGCTGAATAACATATTAAGGCCTAGAGCCCTCACAGATCTCATGTTTGAGACATGTGGTAGGTATGCCAGAGAGACATCCCCAAAATAGCCTGCTCCATAGAGGGTCGACAAAAGTGATGAGTTCCCACCTGCCAGTCCAGCACTAGGCGAATCAGAGCTGCCCAATTGTACAGCCTGAAGTCTGGCAAAGCCAGGCCCCCATTAAGAAAACCCATGCTCAATTTTTCCCTCGAGATCCGTGGCTTACCCCCCTTCCAAATGAAGCGGGTCGCCGCCGCGTTTAGCATTTTGACATCAGCTTTACTTAATAGTAGGGGGAGCATAAGAAGCGGATATAGAAGGCGGGGGAGTATCACCATTTTAAGAAGATTGATCCTACCTGAGAGTGACAAAGGAAGGGATCTCCAGCTGTCCATCTGCGCCTGTAGTTTTGCGCATATGGGTGTCAAATTATTAGAGTATAGCTTGTTTGGGTTTGCAGAAATCTTGATGCCAAGATATGTGATGTCATGTTTAGCCACCGAGAACGGAAATTCCCCACTTGAGAGCCACAGGATCTCAGATTTATGCATATTGACTTTATAGCCTGAGAATCGGCCAAAGTCGGTGAGGGTTTCTAGTATATGCGGTATATAAGTGCGGGGGTTTTGTACAAACAAGAGCATGTCGTCCGCATATAGCGCCAGATGTTGTGGATGCCCTGCCAAGTCTATGCCAGGAAAAACCTGCTTTAACTTGATAGCCAGCGGTTCCAGGGCAATGTTAAAGAGGAGGGGTGATAAGGGGCAACCCTGCCGGGTTCCTCTATGTAGATAAATGTTTGCCGAGAATATATTGTTAACTAGTATATTAGCAAGGGGGGCACGGTACAAATTTTTGATAAAAGTTAGAAAGGGGCCAGAGAAGCGAGCCTTAGCCATGGTGTAGAGAAGGTGGTCCCACTCCACTCGATCGAAGGCCTTCTCTGCGTCAAGTGACAGCAGGAAGGCCTCCTCGTCATCTCTTACTACATCACCCTTCTTTTTGGTCCAAAAGTGTTGGATAACCTGTAGAACCCTACGAACATTGACCACTGACGATCTTGCATACATGAATCCTGTTTGATCCATGTGAATGATGTCAGGTAGTATAAATTTAAGTCTTTCAGCCAGAAGTTTAGTTAATATCTTGTAGTCGGAGTTTAGTAAAGAGATTGGCCGGTAGGACTCCGGTAAAACGCTGTCCTTCCCCGGCTTGGGTATGAGAGTGATATATGCCGCGGAGAATTCTGGCACCGGTGCCTTCTCCCCTTCGAAATAGGTAGTGTATAAACTCGCCAGCGTCGTGGAGACCTGGTCCTTTAGGAGCCGATAGAACTCTATCGGCAGTCCATCCGGGCCTGAGGCTTTGCCCAGCGCCATGGACATTATCGTTCTCTGGATCTCCTCTTCCCCTATGGGAGCATTTAGTTTCTCCAGTTGAGAATCTGAGATCTGTGGGAAGTTGATATTTTCCCAGAATTTATCTTTTAGTTCGGCGTCTGAGGCGCCTTCACTGGCATAAAGAGTGGTATAATAAGACGCGAATGCTTCAGCTATTGAATCAGCGTCCTTCACTAGTTTTCCCTGCCTTTTCAGGGCTGTGATGTGTTTGGAGGATGTGTTCATATTCACTAACGCCGCCATAAGCTTCCCTGACTTATCCCCAAATCTATAATATTTACCCCTGGTTCGCAGGAGGGCCTGTGAGGCCTGGTTGGCCAGTAAGGCATCATATTCCTTTTTAGTGTCAATATAATTGCGGTAATTGAGACTAGAGGGAGCCGCACAGTAAGTGCAGTAAGTCTCCGCTAGGCGATCTCTCAGCTTCCCGAGTTTCTCGGTGGATTGCTTTTTCCTACGTGCCAGGTAGGCAACAATGTTGCCCGACAAGACAGCTTTAGCGGTTGCCCAGAATAGTTCTGGTGTGCTTATATGCTGTGCATTGTTTACCCGGTAGTAATCATCCCAACAGTGAGTTAGGTGGCTCTGGAATTCCTGGGAATAGAGCAAATATTTTGGGAATCTAAGAGTTCGTCTATTGCAAACCGACGGGTTCTTATCTATGAAAAGCGCAATGGGTGCATGGTCTGAAACCGCCACTTCCCCTATTTTGGTGTCTATGATACGTGTAATGAGAGAGTTCGAGATTAGAAACATATCTATGCGGGACATAGAGGGTGAGGTACGTGACGCACAGGTATAATCTTTCCCATCAGGGTTCAGTTGCCTCCATATGTCCACCACACCCAGGGAGTTCCCCAGTAGAGCAAAAGTGTCCTTTTCAAATTTTTCTGAGATTTTAGCCATCTTTCTAGGTTTCCCGCTATGTGTCCCTCTTAACCTGTCACAATGAGGATTAGGGGTGAGGTTAAAATCACCCCCTAGTATAATGTGTGTACCCAGGTAGGGAGAGAGGACTGTTACAATATTATTCCAGAACCCCCTATCTTTTATGTTCGGGGCGTAAATGTTGCAAAGCGTATATGTTTGTTCTGCAGCACATATTTGTACTATTATATATCTGCCTTCTGGGTCTTTGAGCACTTCCTTAACTTCATGTTCAAGTCTTTTGCCTAGAAGTATTGCGACCCCCCTACTGGCAGAGCTAAATGAGGCGTATTCAACCCTCCCTACCCAGTCAGATCTCAACTTCTCATGTTCTGCATCTAAAAGATGCGTCTCTTGAAGAAACGCGATCTCTGCTTTCTTTTTCCTAAGCTGGTGAGTATTGTTTTTCTTTTTATTGGGGAGTGAATGCCCCCAATGTTCCAAGAATAGACGTTAAATTTTAATGTTTAACTGGATCCTGTATCTTGTTTTGGTATCTGTATATGAGTATGTGAATAATGTCCCAAGTGCGAGGGTTGAAAGGGGGAGTATATGGAAGGGAAGAGAGGGAAAAAAAAAAAAAAAAAAAAAAAAAATTAAATTCCTCACCGTAGTGATCAGACTCCCGGTTCAGTCTTCCACCACTATGAACCACCGCCAGGCCTCTACTAGTATCTCTAAGTAACAGTAGCTCTAAAATGAAAAGACATAAAAGAGTTGTTACCCTGAAATAAGTCGTGAACTGTTCAACATGTATGTGGAGAAGTAGTAGAAGAATAATAAGAACTTTCATACAGGTTGTAATAGGTTCCATCGGTCTGACTATGTCTGTGTGAGTTATAACCTGAGAATACTGCATATAGACATATGTGTTCAAAAACCATGAAACATTTAACGGATGGGTTGTTTCATTCCAATAACCAAGCGAGCATATTAAATCTCTCATCAGCATTGTACATTCTAACATAACCTGTGCTTGGGATGTAATTAGGAACGATGGGTTATAAAAGTTTACACCCCGCCCGTATTCACACATAACTGACCCTTCTCCTTTGCTTACGTGTTCTAAGTGCCCTGAACCTAGAAAGTAACCTATGGTAACATACAACAATATAAAACTCAAACTTAAACTTAAACTTCAAAGTTCTGAGTCCGCGTGTAGCCGCAGACCCATTGTCAGTTATTTCAGTGGCCATCAGGACAGACTACTTGATTTGAAACCTAGGGTGAGTCCCTATTTAAGTAAGGTGTCTCAAATTCTTATTCCGCTACAGTTTCAACCCTCCTCCCCTCTTGGATGATTCTGGCGTGGGCTGTGTGGGGGGCCCCCCCACCTTCTAGGAAATTTTGAGCTGCAGTTGGGTTATCAAAGAATTTTGGGCCTCTGGGGGTCATAATTTTAAGCCTAGCTGGGTATAGCAAGAAGGCTTGTCTACCCTCCCTATGAAGTTGTGAGCAGATTGGTGAAAATTCCCTCCGGCGTTTCATAAGATCCACCGAGAAATCTTGAAACAGGAGCAAGCGTGCATTTTCATACATCACATTGTCCATTTTTCTGTAAGCTCTTAGTAATGCTGTTTTGGTCTGGAAATGTAGAAACTTGATCATAATTGGCCGGGGTTGGGGTAAGTTATCTAAGCCAGCCCTTTCTGGGCCTACCCTATGAGCACGTTCCACCCCACCCTCCAGGTCCTGTGTAGGTATCTTCAGTAATGTGGGGAGTGTATTTTCAAAAAAGTGGATGATATCTGCTGGTTTTACTGATTCGGGGAGACCCAAGAGGCGCACATTATTGCGTCTCGACCTATTTTCTAGGTCATCTAATTTTAATTGCATGTCACGGCTTGTCTCTCTAAGGCTTCAATTTTATTTGAGTTAGATACATTAGAATCTTCCAAGTCAGAGATTCTATTCTCAGCTTCTGCTACACGTGTGGAGAACTGTTTAACATCGTCTGTGAGAGTATCAACCCCCCTCTGCAAATTATCAATTTTGGGCATAAATAGTAAAGATATCTGTTTAACAATGGGGTGTGTGTCAAGTGAAACACTATCTGGGCAGCTGTCAGTACTAGCTCCCGCGTTTGAGGAGTCAGCTCCAGATTTATTTCTGCCAGAGCTAGTTTTGCTGCGACTTGCCATGGGGGTATTCGTTAAATATTTCTCCATATACCTTTACAAGTGAGAAAATGGCTAGCATATGTAGATGTTATTCTAACAGTAGACTAGAAAGATCCTTTTCAACCAAAATATGACACAGTGTATATGAATGACTTAACCAGTACTAGCAATATCCTATCACTGAGGGAAACCAAGTATTAGTGGGAGAAAAGCATGGGTTAGTACAGGTAAACAATACAGCAAAAGTTCCAAGTTTATACCACTCATCCCCCACCAGAGTAAAAGGGGGGCAACACAAGACTGTCAGCACAGCGTCCTTCATATGCCCCTTCAGGGGGGTGAGAGCCCTGTATTTGGTTGGATATGAGTTGAGGGTAGCAGTGTTGTCTGATAACACAGTCTTACAGTTTGCTACAGCTTGGTAGTTCTGACTATGTGAAGATCTTGCAGGAGTCAAGATTCCTATTTCTAGTAATGCCCCTTGAGGTGTGCTGTGTTTCCAGTATCACCAGCTCTAGGACCCATTCATGTGGTGGCAGGGTTAACATCTGCTATCAAAGGTGCTATAGGTGCGGCCTGTAGTGGAAATTACACAGTGTCACTGCCAGGGGTGCGGGTGGGTGATCAGGTGAACTGAGTGGTATACCCCAGAGTTAGATTAAAACTTGTTCCCAGGCCTTTTTTCCTTTCCTTTTCTTTTCTCTTATCTTTATGCAGAGCCTTGCAAAGTCCCAGCTATCTGATCTTAGTGGCTTCCTTTGGGGAATGTTATGTATTCACTGTTAGCAGGTAGCAGTTATCTTGGTTCCGGCCTCTCTCATGCGATGCTGGGCCCAGTGTTTGTGGCTATAAGGCCGTTTTCCCCAGTCCCATATACAGAGTAGCGGTGTGTAAAAGTCCCCAGGAGCAAAGGTGTTGACTGTGGTGTGTGCGTGCAAAGTCGTACTTTACCCAGTGTGGGCTCCGGCTCCCGCCAGAGTGTAGGGCCTCTCCTTCAAGATGGCGCCTGTTTTCGCGCCAGTCGGAGTCCCTCCGTAGTTTGCGCCCCAGTGGGATCAGCCTGGCCGTGTCGGCCGTTACCTTATCAGCAGGTCCACCTCAGCGTTAGGCAATCGACAAAGTGGGTGAGTGTTCCCAGAGCATGCAAGGGTAGAAGAAGGTTGTAGTCCACGTGGGGCTGCGGCAGGGCCTTTCTCTCGGCAAGTGTCTCCTCAATGGGGTCAGTCTCCCTCTGAGCCGTACCACTGTTCCGGACTGGCGAGCAAATCTTTTGTTGTCTCCGGTGGAGTGGATTTTTATTGCGCCCCTTCAGCGCTTCTTGTGAGACTGTGACTTCGGTGGCGGAGCGGTGTGCGGCTCCAGAGCTAAATACGGAGGGGGGTCTCACCCGCTTCTCCTCCGATCCGGGCAGCAAACTTCTGCCTAGGGATTGTTAGTGACCACTGGGGATATTATAGCAGAGCAAGAGGCAGCCCAAATTAGGTTTTAAAGTTAGTTTTTGTGGTGCTGATGCGGAGCTCCTCTTGCCTGCTGCTTCTCCCTTGGCCCTCCACCGGAAGTCCCTGATTGATATTCTTATTAGATACCACCTTAGGAAGAAACCCAGGTTTGGTACGCAAAACTACCTTATCTGCATGGAAGATCAGATAAGGGTAATCACACTGTAAGGCAGATAACTCTGAAACTCTTCGAGCCGAAGAAATAGCTACCAAAAACAGAACTTTCCAAGATAAAAGCTTGATATCAATGGAATGCAGAGGTTCAAACGGAACCCCTTGAAGAACCTTAAGAACTAAATTTAAACTCCATGGCGGAGCAACAGGTTTAAACACAGGCTTGATTCTAACTAAAGCCTGACAAAACGCCTGAACGTCTGGAACATCCGCCAGACGCTTGTGCAAACGAATAGACAGAGCAGAAATCTGTCCCTTTAAGGAACTAGCGGACAATCCCTTCTCCAATCCCTCTTGGAGAAAAGATAATATCCTGGGAATCCTGACTTTACTCCATGAGTAACCCTTGGATTCACACCAATGAAGATATTTACACCATATCTTATGATAGATTTTCCTGGTGAAAGGCTTTCGAGCCTGAATTAAGGTATCAATGACTGACTCGGAGAAACCGCGTTTTGATAAAATCAAGCGTTCAATCTCCAAGCAGTCAAACACAGAGAAACTAGATTTGGATGGTAGAAAGGACCCTGAAGTAGAAGGTCCTGTCTCAGCGGTAGAGTCCATGGTGGAAGGGATGACATGTCCACCAGATCTGCATACCAAGTCCTGCGTGGCCACGCAGGTGCTATCAAAATCACTGAAGCTCTCTCCTGCTTAATCTTGGCAATCAGACGAGGGAGCAGAGGAAACGGTGGAAGCTTGGCGTTCTGACGAGACGCCATGAGATCCAATTCTGGTTTGCCCCAACGTTGAATCAACTGTGCAAACACTTCCGGATGGAGTTCCCCCTCCCCCGGATGAAAAGTCTGCCGACTTAGAAAATCCGCCTCCCAGTTCTCTACTCCTGGGATATGGATAGCTGATAGATGGCAAGAGTGAACCTCTGCCCACAGAATTATTTTTGAAACCTCCAACATTGCAAGGGAACTCCTTGTTCCCCCTTGATGGTTGATGTAGGCTACAGTTGTGATATTGTCCAACTGAAATCTGATGAACCTGACCGCAGCAAGCTGAGGCCAAGCCTGAAGAGCATTGAATATCGCTCTTAGTTCCAGAATGTTTATCGGAAGGAGTGTCTCCTCCTGAGTCCACAAGCCCTGAGCCTTCAAGGAGTTCCAGACTGCACCTCAGCCCAGAAGGCTGGCATCTGTCATTACTATAGTCCAATCTGACCTGCGGAAGCTCATCCCCTTGGACAGATGGACCTGAGATAGCCACCAGAGAAGAGAATCCCTGGTTTCTTGATCCAGATTTAGTAGAGGGGACAAATCTGTGTAATCCCCATTCCACTGACTGAGCATGCAAAGTTGCAGCGGTCTGAGATGTAGGCGGGCAAACGGTACTATGTCCATTGCCGCTACCATTAAACCGATTACTTCCATACACTGAGCCACTGAAGGACGAGAAGTGGAATAAAGAACACGGCAAGAGTCTAGAAGTTTTGACAATCTGGCCTTCGTTAGGTAAATCTTCATTTCTACCGAATCTATCAGAGTCCCTAGGAATGAAACTTTTGTTAGAGGTGATAGAGAGCTCTTTTTTCGTTCACCTTCCACCCATGGGACCTCAGAAATGCCAGAACAATGTCCGTGTGGGACCTGGCAACTTGAAAAGTCGACGCCTGTATCAGAATGTTGTCTAAGTAAGGGGCTACTGCTATACCCCGCGGCCTTAGGACTGCTAGAAGGGACCCTAGAACCTTTGTAAAGATTCTTGGTGCCGTGGCCAACCCGAAGGGAAGAGCCACAAACTGGTAGTGCCTGTCTAGAAAGGCAAACCTGAGAAAACGATGATGATCTTTGTGTATAGGGATGTGAAGATAAGCATCCTTTAGGTCTACGGTAGTCATATATTGACCCTCCTGGATCATAGGAAGGATGGTTCGAATAGTCTCCATCTTGAAGGATGGAACTCTGAGAAAATTGTTTAAGATTTTGAGATCTAAGATTGGTCTGAATGTTCCCTCTTTCTTGGGAACTACAAACAGATTTGAATAGAAGCCCTGACCCTGTTCCTCCTGCGGAACTGGGTGGATCACTGCCATAATTAGAAGGTCTTGAACACAATGTAAGAATGCCTCTCTTTTTATCTGGTTTGCAGATAAAAGTGAGAAATGAAATCTCCCTTTTGGGGGAGAGGTTTTGAATTCCAGAAGATAACCCTTGGACACAATTTCCAATGCCCAGGGATCCTGGACATCTCTTGCCCAAGCCTGAGCAAAGAGAGAGAGTCGCCCCCTACTAGATCCGTTTCCGGATCGGGGGGTGCTCCTTCATGCTGTCTTAGAGGCAGCAGCAGGCTTTTTGGCCTGTTTCCCCTTGTTCCAAGCCTGGTTAGGTCTCCAGACCGGCTTATACTGGGCAAAAGTTCCCTCCTGTTTTGTGTTAGAGGAAGTTGAAGCTGCGCCACTCTTGAAGTTTCGAAAGGGGCGAAAACTAGAATGTTTGGTTCTTAATTTGTTGGACCTGTCTTGAGGAAGGGCGTGACCTTTTCCTCCAGTGATGTCAGAAATGATCTCCTTCAGTCCAGGCCCGAATAGGGTCTGTCCTTTGAAGGGAATGTTGAGAAGTTTAGACTTTGAAGTCACGTCAGCTGACCAAGATTTAAGCCATAGCGCCTGCGCGCCTGAATAGCCCTGAATTTTTAGCCGTTAGCTTGGTTAAATGAACAACGGCATCAGAAACAAATGAATTGGCTAGCTTAAGGGCACTAAGCTTGTCAATAATATCTTCCAACGGGGTTTCAATCTGTAGAGCCTCCTCTAGGGACTCAAACCAGAAAGCCGCAGCAGCAGTGACTGGGGCAATGCATGCAAGAGGCTGGAGAATAAAACCTTGTTGAATAAAAATTTTCTTAAGATAACCCTCTAATTTTTTATCCATTGGATCTAGAAAAGCACAACTGTCCTCGACAGGGATAGTGGTACGCTTAGCTTAGGGACCATCTGCCATAAGTCCCGTGTAGCGGCGTCTATAGGAAACATCTTTTTTAAAAACAGGAGGGGGAGAGAACGGTACACCTGGTCTATCCCATTCCTAAGTAATAATTTCAGAAAACCTTTTAGGGATTGGAAAAACATCAGTGTAAGTGTACTGCGTAGTATTTATCCAATCTACATAATTTCTCTGGGACTACAATAGTGTCACAGTCGTCCAGAGTTGCTAAAACCTCCCTGAGCAATACGCGGAGCTGTTCAAGCTTAAATTTAAATGTAGACATATCAGAATCAGATTGAAGTATTTTCCCTGAACCAGAAAAATCACCCACAGATTGAAGCTCCCCTGCTTCAGCTTCATTATATTGTGAGGGTGTATCAGAGATAGCTACTAAAGCGTCAGAGAGCTCTGTATTTATTCTAGTCCCAGAGCTGTCTCGCTTTCCTTGCAATCCTGGCAGTTTAGATAATACCTCTGAAAGGGTATGATTCATAACTGCCGTCATGTCTTGCAAGGTATACGCAATGGGCGCGCTAGATGTACTAGGTGTCCCCTGAGCGGGATTTATAGGATCTGACACGTGGGGAGAGTTAGACGGCATAACTTCCCCCTTGTCAATTTCTTCTGGTGATACATTTTTTTAAAGCCAGAATATGGTCTTTGTAATCTATAGTAAAATCAGTGCATTTGGTACACATTCTAAGAGGGGGTTCCACAATGGCTTCTAAACATAATGAACAATGAGTTTCCTCTATGTCAGACATGTTTAAACAGACTAGTAATGAGACCAGCAAGCTTGGAAAACACTTTAATAACTGTGAACAAGCAAAAAATAAAAACGGTACTGTGCCTTTAAGAGAAAAAAACAATCACAGAAACTGCTAAAACAGTGAAAAAAGCAGTAAATCTTACGAAATTTTTACAGTGTGTATAATAGGCTAAAAGAGCATTGCACCCACTTGCAAATGGATGATTAACCCCTTATTTTCAAAACGGATCAAAAAAACGATATAAACGTTTTTAAACAGTCACAACAAACTGCCACAGCTCTACTGTGGCCCTACCTGCCCATACAACGACTTTGGAAGGCACAAAAACCCTTTAGAGAGGTCCTAAATGTTCAGGGGACTCCTTCAGGGAAGCTGGATGTCTCAAACTGCAAAAACTAATGCACAATTTAGGCCGAAAATAGGCCCCTCCCAGCCTGTACTCACAGTGAGAGGGCCTTAAAAAGCTATCCCTAGGCAAAATCTAGTCAGCCATGTGGAAAAAACTGGGCCCCAGAATAAAGTTTTATCACCAATATGTAATAAACGTTCATACACCTCAAGCAAACGTTATATCTATTCAGTAATATGAGTAAATAATAAAAATATTACCCTTTACAGCAAGCATGATAGCAGTCGTTATTAAATCACTGTAATCAGGCTTACCTTAAATAAATCCGGTATTGTCAACATTTTCTAGCATATCATTTCTCTAGAAAAATGTAAAACTGCACATACCTCATAGCAGGAGACCCTGCACGCTATTCCCACAGCTGAAGTTACCCATCTCTTCAGTTATGTGTGAGAACAGCAATGGATCTTAGTTACAACCTGCTAAGATCATCAAAGACCACAGGCAGACTCTTCTTCAACTTTCTGCCTGAGGCTAAAATAGTACAACTCCGGTACCATTTGAAAATAACAAACTTTTGATTGAAGATAAACTACATTAATGCACCACATCTCTCTAGCTACTTCCTATCTTGTCCAGAGCTGCAAGAGAATGACTGGAGGTGGCAGTTAGGGGAGGAGCTATATAGACAGCTCTGCTGTGGGTGTTCCTCTTGCAGCTTCCTGTTGGGAAGGAGAATATCCCACAAGTAATGGATGAATCCGTGGACTGGATACACCTTACAAGAGAAATATAGATCACTTCTTTTTTTGAAAGCTTCGTTAAACTCTATAAGTTTGGTAATGGTAATGTCTTTTTGAATAATAATTTTAACCATTAGATCTAATTTTGTTTTTAAGCTCTCAGTTTGAGCACTGCCTCTGCGGCCCCCCTAAACTTAAACATGTGCTGTTTTTTACTGTGCGTGTGACCACGCGCTTTAAGATATTACTAGAATTCTTGAGTAGAGTTCTTTTTTTATTTATATTCTGAGCCTTCCCAACTCTATGTTTTCTTTTAATACCTGATTTCTTAGTTGTGTTTGCCTGGTGGGCTTTTCTGTCCCAAAACTGGTAATTGTACAGAGTTGAAAGAGTTTTTTTTGTTTTTAGAAACACCCTTGGCTCTGCAACGACTGAGTGCTACTGAGGAAGACTTCTCATTTTCCTTAAGGGTGGTTATGACGTCTTTTACAGGTGTAGATTTTCTAGAAACCGCAGATGAATTGGATCGTGGTAGCTTGCGTCTGGAATTTAATGAGACTATTGGAAAAAAGGATATAACTGTAAAGTATTGTACTTTTAATTCTAAGAAAATACAGGTAAAATAAAGTAGCACGCAACAATTTGAACTCCCCAGTCGTAGAAGCTTTTAGTGTTTGATTTACAGCTACAGTACTTTGGGAACCTTATGTATTCTTGGAATTTCTGCATCCTAAAAAAAACAAAAAATTATAGCATTTAAAGATTTGTGATGTTAAACATTAGTACGCTGTACATACAAAATACATAATAAAGCCGTGTCACAAATTGCTAGTAATCTAGTCTAATAACAACAAAATAAATTAGCACACTTTAAATACATGATAAATCCGCTATGTTAACTCTAATTACACAACAAATGAAAAGAAAAATCTACATAGGTTAAAAAATCTACTTTTCTATCTATTAAAGGGACATTCTGGTCAAAATGTAAATGCACATATATGAATTACATCTTAAAAAATAAACATATTTGCAATATATTTGTATTAGCAAAAATGTTTTAGTGTTAACATTTTTCTCTACACGTGCATGTGAAAAATTGATAGATATTCTTAGTGCACCACATTTTAAATACTGCAGCTGTTTAGAGCACCAGTGGGGCTTGTGTTATGTCAGCTAATAACAAATTGAGTCATTACCAGCACCTTAGGCTCTGAGCAAGTGTTGTGTTTAAAATACTAGTGCACGGTGCATACTTAAATACACTTTTGAAACAGCTGTAGCTTTTATTGGAAACATTTTTGCTAATACATTTATATTACTAAAATGCTTCTATTTAAAACTGAAATGCATCCATGAGTATTTTGGCTGGGATGTTGCTTTAAGTCTTAAACCCATAACAAATACTATATTAAAAAAGAGCTATTAAACATATATAAAAGACAACCTGCTACTTTAAAATAAAATAGTCAGCTACAAAATAAATTAGCACACTTTACATTATAAAACCGCTATGTTAACTATAATCACACAACAAATAAATACAAAACTCTAAATCTAAAAAAAAATAAATTTAAGGGTCAAAATATAACATATTTAAGATTAAAAATAAACAAACATAATCCAGGCAAACGGTACTTACAGTTTCAGAGTCTAGTGGGGTAATACTCATTTCATAGCTGTCCATTGGGGCAGATGTGGCCTTGAATTCAGTTTCTTGGTGGTCTGTGTTACCAGTTTTATACAACTCTGACAATATCACACCCTTAATCCAGTCCCCACTTCCCACAGGGAGGGCTTATCCTTTCTTTTTATGTATTATTATTAGTGAATATTATGTTGCCTAATTTTACTTAAAGGGACACTGACCCCAATATTTTTCTTTTGTGATTCAGATAGAGAATGCAATTTTAAGCAATTTACTTCTATTATCAATTTTTCTTCGTTCCTTTGCTATCTTTATTTGAAAAAGGCACCTAAGCTTTTTTTTGTGGTTCAGTACTCCGGACTGCACTTTTTTTTTATTGGTAGATTAATTTATCCACCAATCAGCAACGACAACCTAGGTTGTTCACCAAAAATGGGCCAGCATCTAAACTTACATTTTTGCCTATCAAATAAAGATACTAAGAGAATGAAGAAAATTTGATAATAGGAGTAAATTAGAAAGTTGCTTAAAATTTCATGCTCTATCTGAATCACGGAAGAAAAAATTTGGGTTCAGTGTTCCTTTAATTATAATTTGAGAACAGCAATAAATGTATGTTTTAATTTTTTTTTTTTTATTCACTCATGTTATAAACCATAGAATAAATAAACCATTTCATGTAAAAGTTTGTTAAAGTGGGGTTTATATTTGTTTATTGTAAGGTCTACATGTTTTAAAATTATTACATATATTTCTTGTATACCATAATTGTTTATAATCCCTTAAAAAAGAAGACACTATTTTATCATTTTTTTTATCACTTTGACACTTTGTAAAAGCTCCTACCCTTACAGTGTATAAAAAATAAATACAATTTTCACCACATACAATAGAAAATGTATCTTGTAACTGTCTATTCTGAAATACTATACGCTTTGCATTTCCTTTTAAGAATATTTTAAATGATTTAGGAAATATTGGATCTGATGGGGGTGTAGAGTCAAAGAAATAACCAGTCCTCTTATCAATAAAAATGGAAACCCCAGTGTTCACCATCAGATGTGTGGTGGTCTGTGACTGTGTAAAACATGCAGGAAAGTTGATCAGTTTTCACTTTGGTAGTATTTTTGCCCGTATGTGGGTGTGCGATAATTTAGCGCTCGACTTGTGATCTAGTCCTAAATCATTTTGTTAACTTTTAACCAATTCTAATTAACATCCTTTGTTCTGATCTTGCACAAATGTGATTACACATTCTGGGGTCATTGTGACATTATTTAGCAGATCGATATCTAACATTACACAGTTTTGAGCAACATCCTTTCAATTTACAGATGAAATTGTACTAAACTGAATAAACTTCTTTATTAGCTCTTATAAAATGCTTTGCCTGAGTAACAAGCTGTAAAAACAACACACGGATGCTTGTTTAGGTGAGCAAGGAAGGACGTCCTACTAAGCAGAATTAACTTGCTTTGTCAGGACCTTTTAATAGTAAGCTACATCCATACAATGCATATAAGTATTTTTTATAAGATGTAGAAACAGCCTGAATTTGATACAAGAAATTATATTAAAAGAGGGTGTGTTTGTGTGTGTATGTATGTATATGTATGTATGTATACGTGTGTGTATGTATACGTGTGCGTATATGTATGTATATATGTGTGTGTATGTATACGTGTGCGTATATGTATGTATATGTATGTATGTATACGTGTGTGTATGTATACGTGTGCGTATATGTATGTATATGTGTGTGTATGTATACATGTGCGTATATGTATATTTGTGTGTGTATGTATACGTGTGCGTATATGTATGTATATATGTGTGTATGTATATGTGTGCGTATATGTATGTATATATGTGTGTGTATGTATATATGTGTGTGTATGTATACGTGTGTGTGTATGTATACGTGTGTGTATGTATACGTGTGCGTATGTATGTGTGCGTATGTATACGTGTGTGTAAGTATATGTGTGTGTGTGTGTATGTATACGTGTGTGTGTATGTATGTGTGTATGCATACGTGTGTGTATGTATGTGTGTATGCATACGTGTGTGTATGTATGTATGTGTGTGTGTTTGTTTATGTATGTATGTGTGTGTATGTATATATGTGTGTGTTTGTTTATGTATGTATGTGTATGTGTGTATACGTGTGTGTATGTACAGTGGATATAAAACGTCTACACACCCTGTTGAAATGTCAGGTTTCTGTGATGTAAAAAATGAGACAAAGATAAATCATTTCAGAACTTTTTCCACCTTTAATGTGACCTATAAACTGTATAACTCAATTGAAAAACAAACCTAAATGTTTTAGGTAGAGGGAAGAAAAAATATAAAAATAAAATAATATGGTTGCATAAGTGTGCACACCCTTAAACTAATACTTTGTTGAAGCACCTTTTGATTTTATTACAGCACTCAATTTTTTGGGTATGAGTATCAGCATGGCACATTTTGACTTGGCAAGATTTGCCCACTCTTCTTTGCAAAAACACTACAAATCTGTCAGATTGCAAAGGCATCTCCTGTGCACAGCCCTCTTCAGATCACCCCACAGACTTTCAATCTGATTCAGGTCTGGGCTCTGGCTGGGTCATTCCAAAACTTTTAATCTTCTTCTGGTGAAGCCATTCCTTTGTTGATTTGGATGTATGCTTTGGGTCATTGTCATGCTGAAAGATGAAGTTCCTCTTCATGTTCAGCTTTCTAGCAGAAGCCTGAAGGTTTTGTGCCAATATTGACTTAGCTTAACTAAGTCCCAGTTCCAGCTGAAGAAAAACAGCCCAAAGCATGATGCTGACACCACCATGCTTCACTGTGGGTATGGTGTTCTTTTGGTGATGTGCAGTGTTGTTTTTGCGCCAAACATATCTTTTGGAATTATGGCCAAAAAGTTCAACCTTGGTTTCATCAGACCATAACACATTTCCCACATGCTTTTGGGAGACTTCAGATGTGTTTTTGCAAAATGTATCCTGGCTTGGATGTTTTTCTTCGTAAGAAAAGGCTTTTGTCTTGCCACTCTACCCATAGCCCAGACATATGAAGAATACGTGAGATTGTTGTCACATGTACCACACAGCCAGTACTTGCCAGATATTCCTGCAGCTCCTTTAACCCTTAATGACCACAGCACTTTTCCATTTTCTGTCCGTTTGGGACCAAGGCTATTTTTACATTTTTGTGGTGTTTGTGTTTAGCTGTAATTTTCCTCTTACTCATTTACTGTACCCACACATATTATATACCGTTTTTCTCGCCATTAAATGGACTTTCAAAATATACCATTATTTTCATCATATCTTATAATTTACTATAAAAAATATTATAAAATATGAGGAAAAAATGGAAAAAAACACACTTTTTCTAACTTTGACCCCCAAAATCTGTTACACATCTACAACCACCAAAAAACACCCATGCTAAATAGTTTCTAAATTTTGTCCTGAGTTTAGAAATACCCAATGTTTACATGTTCTTTACTTTTTTTGCAAGTTATAGGGCTATAAGTACAAGTAGCACTTTGCCATTTCCAAACCACTTTTTTTCAAAATTAGCGCTAGTTACATTGGGACACTAATATCTTTCAGGAATCTCTGAATATCCATTGACATGTATACATTTTTTTTTAGAAGACATCCCAAAGTATTGATCTAGGCCCATTTTGGTATATTTCATGGCACCATTTCACCGCCGAATGCGATCAAATAAAAAAATTATTTTACTTTTTCACAAATTTTTTCACAAACTTTAGGTTTCTCACTGAAATTATTTACAAACAACTCATGAAATTATGGAATAAATGGTTGTAAATGCTTCTCTGGGATCCCCTTTGTTCATAAATAGCAGACATATATGGCTTTGGCTTTGCTTTTTGGTAATTAGAAGGCTGCTAAATGCCACTGCGCACCAACCGTGTATTATGCCCAGCAGTGAATGGGTTAATTAGGGAGCATGTAGGGAGCTTCTAGGGTTAATTTTAGCTCTAGTGTAGTGTAGTAGACAACCCCAAGTATTGATCTAGGCCCATTTTGGTATATTTCATGCCACCATTTCACCGCCAAAAGCAATCAAATAAAAAAAAATTGTTCACTTTTTCAAACTTTAGGTTTTTCACTAAAATTATTTACAAACAGCTTGTGCAATTATGGCACAAATGGTTTTAAATGCTTCTCTGGGATCCCCTTTGTTCATAAATAGCAGACATATATGGCTTTGGCGTTGCTTTTTGGTAATTATAAGGCCGCTAAATGCTGCTGCGCATCACATGTGTATTATGGCCAGCAGTGAAGGGGTTAATTAGGTAGTTTGTAGGGAGCTTGCAGGGTTAATTTTAGCTTTAGTGTAGAGATCAGACTCCCACCTGACACATCCCACCCCTGATCCCTCCCAAACAGCACTCTTCCCTCCCCCACCCCACAATTGTCCCCGCCATCTTAAGTACTGGCAGAAAGTCTGCCAGTACTAAAATAAAAGGTATAAAAAAAAAAAAAAAATTGTTTTTAAGCATATTTACATATGCTGCTATGTAGGGTCCCCCCTTAGCCCCCAACCTCCGTGATCCCCCCAAAATAGCTCCCTAACCCTCCCCCTCTGCCTTATTGGGGCCATCTTGGGTACTGGCAGCTGTCTGCCAGTACCCAGTTTGCAAATAAAAATGTTTTATTTTTTATGTTTTACTTTTTGTTTCTGTAGTGTAGCTTCCCCCCCACAGTCCAATACCCACCAGCCAAACCGATCACCAAAAAAACCATATTAACCCTTTGATCCCCACTTCTAACATAAACATTTTCTGTAGGTAGTGGTTCCCACCGCTCCCTCCCCGTGCACGCGCCGCCCGGCCTCCCGTGCACGCGCGCGCGTCCGTGCGCGTCCCCCGGTCGTCCCCGCCCCCCTCCGCATCACAAAGGCCATCGATGGCCGCCACCCACCTCCCATACCGGCTCCCACCACCAACGAACGTAGCCGTTAATGTCCGGTGCAGAGAGGGCCACAGAGTGGCTCTCTCTGCACCGGATGGCTACAAATGGTTATTGCAGGATGCCTCGATATCGAGGCATCACTGCAATAACCGGAAAGCAGCTGGAAGCGAGCAGGATCGCTTCCAGCTGCTTTCCAAACCGAGGACGTGCAGGGTACGTTCTCAGGCATTAACTGCCTTTTTTTTTGAGGACGTACCCTGCACGTCCTCGGTCATTAAGGGGTTAATGTTGCTGTAGGCCTCTTGGTAGCCCCCAGACCAGTTTTCTTCTCGTCTTTTCATCAATTTTGGAGGGACATCCAGTTCTTGGTAATGTCACTGTTGCGCCATATTTTCTCCACTTGATGATGATTGTCTTACTGTGTTCCATGGTATATCTAATGCCTTGGAAATTCTTTTGTACCCTTCTCCGACTGATACCATTTAACAATGAGATCCCTCTGATGCTTTAGAAGCTCTCTGTGGACCATGGCTTTTGCTGTGGGATGCAACTAACAGCTGAACTTTATTTGGGGTTAATCAGAGGCACTTTAAATGATGACAGGTGTATGCTGACTCCTATTTAACATGATTTTGAATGTGATTGCTTAATTCTGAACACAGCTACATCCCCAGTTATGCAACCACATTATTTTAGTTTTTTTTGTTTTCTTCCCTCTACCTAAAAGATTTCAGTTTGTTTTTCAATTGAGTTGTGTAGTTTATAGGTCACATTAAAGGTGGAAAAAGTTCTGAAATGATTTATCTTTGTCTCATTTTTTTACATCACAGAAACCTGACATTTTAACAGGGGTGTGTAGACTTTTTATATCCACTGTATATGTGTGTGTATATGTATACATGTATACGTGTGTGTACGTATGTGTTTGTGTATGTATACGTGTGTGTAGGTATGTATGTATACGTGTGTGTGTATGTATATCTATGTATGTGTGTGTATGTATATGTGTTTGTGTATGTATGTGTGTGTATGTATATGTGTTTGTGTATGTATGTGGGTGTATGTATATGTGTTTGTGTATGTATGTGGGTGTGTGTATATGTATGTGTGTGTATGTATATGTGTTTGTGTATGTATGTGGGTGTATGTATATGTGTTTGTGTATGTATGTGGGTGTATGTATATGTGTTTGTGTATGTATGTGGGTGTATGTATATGTGTTTGTGTATGTATGTGGGTGTATGTATATGTGTTTGTGTATGTATACGTGTGTGTAGGTATGTATGTATACGTGTGTGTGTATGTATATCTATGTATGTGTGTGTATGTATATGTGTTTGTGTATGTATGTGTGTGTATGTATATGTGTTTGTGTATGTATGTGGGTGTATGTATATGTGTTTGTGTATGTATGTGGGTGTGTGTATATGTATGTGTGTGTATGTATTTGTGTATGTATGTGGGTGTATGTATATGTGTTTGTGTATGTATGTGGGTGTATGTATATGTGTTTGTGTATGTATGTGGGTGTATGTATATGTGTTTGTGTATGTATGTGGGTGTATGTATATGTGTTTGTGTATGTATACGTGTGTGTAGGTATGTATGTATACGTGTGTGTGTATGTATATGTGTTTGTGTATGTATGTGTGTGTATGTATATGTGTTTGTGTATGTATGTGGGTGTATGTATATGTGTTTGTGTATGTATGTGTGGGTGTGTGTATATGTATGTGTGTGTATGTATATGTGTTTGTGTATGTATGTGGGTGTATGTATATGTGTTTGTGTATGTATGTGGGTGTATGTATATGTGTTTGTGTATGTATGTGGGTGTGTGTATATGTATGTGTGTGTATGTATATGTTTGTGTATGTATGTGTGTGTTTGTGTATATGTGTATGTATGTGTTTGTGTATGTATACATGTATGTGTATGTATATGTATGTATGTGTATATGTATTTTTGTATGTATATGTGTGTATGTATGTGTTTGTGTATGTATGTGTGTGTATGTGTACGTGTGTGTATGTATACGTGTGTGTATATGTGTTTATGTATGTATATGTGTGTGTATGTATACGTGTGTAGGTATGTATATGTTTGTGTATGTATGTGTGTGTGTATTTGTATATGTATGTGTGTGTATGTATATGTATGTGTTTGCATGTATGTGGGTGTGTGTATATATGTTTGTGTATGTATATGTGTTTGTGTATGTATGTATATGTGTTTGTGTGTATGTATATATATATATATGTGTGTGTGTGTGTATGTATATGTGTGTTTGCGTATGCATGCTTGTGTGTTTATGTATGTATATGTGCTTGTGTGTGTATGTATGTGTTCCTGTGTGTGTATGCTTGTGTGTGTATGTATGTATATGTGTATGCATGCATGTATATGTGTTTGTGTATGCTTATGTGTATGTATGTATGTGTATATATATGTGTTTGTATATGTATGTGTGTATATGTATGTATGTATATGTATGTGTGTATGTATGTATATGTATGTGTGTGTGTGTGTGTATGTATGTATGTATGTTTGTGTATGTATATATATACGTGTATGTATGTATGTGTATGCATGTATGTGTGTGTGTGTATATATATATATATATATATATATGTGTGTGTGTGTGTGTGTGTGTGTAAGTCACAAAGATATAAGCAAGTATCTTATAAAATATATATTTTAATTTATTTAAAAAAAATAAAACAAATCCATGTGATTAATAAAGACCATGCGACTAGTAACTAAACTGTAAACACTCCAAGGAATCCCAAATGCAAATGAATATCTAGTTTATATTTCTAAACTATTTGATAAATACTGTGTGCACAAAAACATGAGGCTGAATATTCATAATAACGTCCAAGTAGAAAACATAGTAAAGAGGATTTCATTCATAACTAAGACAGCATGGTGTTTTGTGTAGATGACTTAACCCAGCGCTGTCTGCTTTCCTTCACTCTAACAGATTGCAGCAGACCTTAGGGCTGTGGGTCAGAGTGAGGTCGGATACAGGAAGTTTCTTCTATGCGCTGTACAAAGTGTACCAACCCTTTCTGTATCTGTGAGCAGCAACAATACAGATGTATGCAAGACAGCGCTGGCACTGCAGTTATGCAAAACTAAAATGCGCTTCCTCTTATCTTCAAAAACAAAATGAACAGCTTTAACTTAAAGGGACGGTAAATACCTTGAGATCTTTATATGAAGTGTTTAGTATGCATAATGAAACAACTTTGCAAAATAATTTCAGTATTGATATTGCCCCATATTTTCGCTTATAAAATTGTAGATTTTCTAATTTTCACAACCTGAAATGCACCTTGCTGACTTATCAAGGCTAACCCTGCTACATTTCCCCCTAATTGGCTTTAACATATAACTGCAAAACGATTCACTCTATGCTAACATAATGACTGTCGCTAACCTTGTTGTCTGCAGACTAAAGACTCCTCTAAATAAGGCAAATGGTGGAGTTTAGCTGTTGAAAAACAACTGCAGTAAACAAGATGTTAATTTGCTGTACTAAGGTTTAGATTTGGTGGATATGTGATTTATAGCAAGACAACAGAACTATGGTGTTTAGTACCTTTAAAGGAGCTCCCTCACCTCTGTTCAAGCATCTGTGTGATGGATGCACAGCCTATGGGTGATACTTTTGCAGTAAATGATATACTATTAAAAGGGCTGAGGCTATGAGAGAATGAACAGGCAGTATGAGACCAAGGACAGTTCACTAAAGACAAAAAGTGATATACTTAAACATTTCCTACATTGAATGTCCCTTTAAACTTGATGATAAAGATTTGCCGTGCTTATTGTCCCTATTAATACCATGGCCCAGATTTCATATGGAGCGCTAATGATAACGCGCGCTGCGCTATAATTAGCTTACAAATTGATATTGCAAGTCCATGGTAAAACAGATTTACCATGTAACATCGCTTTAGCACACCCTATACTTTCCATAGGTATCGAAACCGCACTAAATCTCGCTCATATTACAAGTTAAATGTATAGTTTTGCTTATTTTTAAATAACATTGTGCTGATTTTCAAACTCCTAACCAAGCCCCAAAGGTTTAGATGTATACTGATGTCTACAGACTCTTGTTTCTTTAAGGGTCTTTTCACATGCAGGGGGGGGGGTCTGCCTTCCATGCTTTCCCAGACCCTTTCAATAGGTGTCCCAGTCCTGTTCCAAGACCTCCATTAACTTAAGTTTATCACATTCTATAGGTCCAAGGGCAGCCTCTCCATTCACAGGAGGTACAGTTTCATTTCAACTTTAAAGTATTTCCTCTTGTTACAGCAAATGGTTTTCAGATCTATCCAGATTGATGTAGTACACAGTAGCTCCATTATTAATTTAAAAAATCCAGGTATATTAAAATTTGAATATTGTTGATATTAATACTATATTCTATATGCTAACTGGTGTTGTCTTAATACCAGCTTGAGTATTTTAATCTTTTTGTACGTACAATGCATGTTTGTAATATACCTTAATAAAAAAAAAAATAACACCACAAATAGATGCTAACTGTAAGACAGTAAATTGTGTGTGGGGAAATGTGTTTCATATGGAGTCCCCCTCCATAAAGTTATGTTCTAAAAAAAACTTGGTCTGAAAAAACAAGGTATAATTTGTGAGTACCTCACACAAAAACTGTAAAATTGATGTGTAAATTTCAAACAACTAAAATAGCTTTAGAACAGGGGTGTGAAATAGATCAGCACTGAAAAAGACATTTAAAGTGAAGGTAAACTTTGATGAATGAAAGCCCGTTTTTTAAAAATACTATTACAAACAGGGGCACTTTCATTCATCAAAGTTTAGAAGGCAGACGTTTTGATTAAAAACTTACCTTTGGTATTTTTCACAGAGAGAGCTTCCCCCACCCGGAGATCCTCTCTTCACATGTCAGCAATGACTAATCCGGCTTCCACCAATCATGGCATGGCCTCAGGCAATGACTCCCCTGGGGGGAAAGCCGTAATTTGAGGAAGACGGATTAGTCATTGATGACGTGTGAAGAGAGGATCTCCGGGTGGGGAAAGCTGCTCTGGCTGTGAAAAAAACAAAGTTAAGTTTTTAATCAAAACAGCTGCTTTCTAAACTTTGATGAATGAAAGTGCCCCTGTTTTTAATAGTATTTTTAAAAAACGGACTTTCATTCATCAAAGTTTACCTTCACTTTAACTGTTAACTGTCCTGACACAAAGTCTGATACATTATTATTTGTTTGATAATAGTGACATATAATTACCAAAAAACATACAAATAAGACCTCAAGTAACGGCTTTTAAGTAAACATTACAACACCATCTTGTGGTCATAACCAGAATAAATCTAATAGTTTTGTGATTAACCTGGTCGATATGTACACTTGGCCTTTGCTGTTACTCTCATTAAAAGACAGTACATTAAGCATAGTGATACTTTATTGTATAATGGTCACAACAAACTACATCTATCCGTTCTTAAATTAAATAAAAAACTTAAAGAGATGGTAAAATCTCCCCTTTTAAAAATCAGATCTAGAATGTTAGTGATATTTTAGATGCTGTTTCATTAATCAGTTGTAACAAAGATGCGCTATAACTTACTTTTTCATAAAGATATAAAACTCAAATACCCGCACTTCCCCACCCACTTCAAAAATACATTTTTCTGTGAGCTAACGGTTTAAAATCTTCTCCAATCAGCGCTCCAGCTTCAACAAAAGTGCCATATGGAGAAAGCACTGATTGGAGAACAATTCAAACCAATAGCTCACAGAAAAATTGACACAGGATAATTGAATTTCATAACTATATTAAGTTATAGCGCATTTTCAGTTAGAAGTGATTAATTAAACTCCATCTAAAATATCACTAACATTCCGGATATGATTTTAAAAAGGAGAGAGTTTACCATCACTTTAACATTCAAAATAAAAGTTTAGAGGACTTGAAAGATTTGAAGATTTAGAAAACAAGATGACATTGTTTGATTCATACAAACATATATCTATAAATCAAATAAAACACAATGTAAAATGAAATATTCAAGATCCATCAGAATATATTATTCTTACATAAGTGTCTCTCTTCATAAATAAAATGATTAATTAGGAATAGAATTTTGATGCTGTAGCAAACACTAAACTGCCTTAGAAACAATAAGCTGTGATGTAAAAACAAAACATTAAATTGGAAAAAAAAAAACAAAACAAAAAAAACAGTTGCTGGTGTTTGTATATATATTTTTTACATGGGCAAATATGGTTGCAGGAAGCAACGTTCAGATATCTCTGATACTAGATTTATTCATGTAAAAGTGCAACACACAAATATCTGGATTTGCACTGAAAACAGCAGATTGGTTATGCCTGCGGCCATATTTGGCATCAATTTAGTAAACAAATCTCAACTACGAATATGTTCCCTGTTTTTTTTTTACACACTGCCGTTTGCGTGCTCGATCGACATAGCAGAGTTTAAACATTTGTTCTGCTATGTATTCAAGTGATCTATTACATCAGGAACATAAAACCGCAATAGTAAAATTACAGCACATTACTATTTTACCACTGTGTGCCTCTATTCTGTTGTAAAGCAAGATAACACCAGTGATTAGTGGATACCCAAGAATATGATTCCCGATGGCTCACTGGTCTTGTCTAGTGCCCAGAAATTATTTATATGTTTAGCACCTTTGTGAGTACACAGTTGTTCAACAGTAAAATGGTCTAGATGTTTCAGTCAGTTAAGTATTACAGTTTTATGGTCCATCTCATCTTTATTAAACTAATAAGGAGACAACACCACTCTTCTTCTGCCTGAACAGGGAATAGAATTACAGCAAGAAATAACAAGAAAATGTATTTACAATAAGGTACTTCATTTTAAATCAAATTTTACTGATCCTTTCATAATTTTTTTTTGATAACTTATCGAAAACAAAGAATTTCACTGCCTATTTTTTCAGTTATATTTTGCCTGCTTCAGTCACCCAGCCGAGTAGGCTACCAGCAGTGGCTAACGAGCAGCAGGTCCCAGTGCCATGGTGGCTGAAATCTTAGAGATATGATGTTTCTGAAATCCAAGAAGTGGGTGAGACATGTAACTTGACTGCTGGTAATAGGTTTGTTCCCCACATACAGCGCTAGCAGCGACTTCATTACACGGTTTTTGTGTAACAAGAATTTCTGATGTACAGATATTTTCTAGAAATAGAGGAAAATAAAATTTAATACAATTTATACAATTCAGTAAATTCTTATAAGCAACTAAAACATATCTCATGTTCTTAGAAGGGTTAAGCAAAAATTTCAATAGTTTGGATGCCAAGCTGGTTGTACACTGATGAAAATATAGGCGATTATGAGCAGCATTGTCGCTTCAAAATACTCGATTTATCAAGCAAGGGCGGTCAGTGGCATGCATATTCGCTCCTGTCCGCCCCAGCAATCCTCCTGTGGAATTCATCATTGCACACGAGCGCTATTTTGCGATTGTGTGCAATCCTGCCCCCTGCCTGCGCACAGCCAATCACGCGCGGGCTGGAGCTGTCAATCTCCATGGTCGGACGAGACCAGACCTAAGAGGTGGAGAAGAGGGAAGGGAAGCAGCAGTCTGATAACAGCTCTTTTGAGAACCTGCAGTCGTAAGGGAAAAGGCTTGATAAATCGAGTCCATAGTGTTTCCTTTGTTATGCAATTTTGACTTTCCTCATTTTTCTTTGGTGCCAATATATTAAACAAAGAATAAGGTTATATTCTGCACTCTTATTTATGTGTAGCCTCATATCTTCTTACAGTTGGAAAAGATAAACCGTGTACTTAGACTTACTATGCAATTCATTATGTGAAATGTTATTGTATTATGTAAAACCTCCATAAAAGAATATTTAATAAAAATGATCAGAGGTACCACGGCACAGCATCTATACTCATTGCACAAGACATGCCGGAACCCATGCCTAGACTGGACACCCATCCAAACTTTATTAACAATCATTAATGTATCTTTGAAATTGTTTTTTTTAAATATGCATATTGTGGTTCCCTTCTGAACTCCCTTTGTATAAATTAATATATATATATTTTATTTTAAAGGGATAGAAAGGTAAAAATTGAGATGTGCATGGGTGCATTTAAATTGAAACATTTTTGCAACTTAATGCTTCTAGTAAAAGTCACTACTGTATTTCAGCAGCATACGCACATATGCTGTGCGTCTTGCATTCACACACGTCTCAGCAGTGGCCTGTAAGACACAAATTAAGTCTTCAATAGCGCAATACACACTACCCTCAGTTGTCTGAGCAGGCATTTGAATTCTTATCCTCTAGTCACAAGTAGCATATGTGCGTAGGCTGCTTACTAGAACTGCAAAAATGCTTCTATTTAAAACTGAAATGCATTTATACACATTTTATTTCAACCTTTCAAGTCTATTGAATAAATCTATGATCTGTTATTCATTCAGTGAACTAGTTTACCAGTTTATGTTTCTTTGTAAAGTCTAATATTACCCTGATGTTTTGTAAGCGGATGTGGGCAGACATCTTCTAACACAGAAGGGTTTGCTGTTGAAGTAGATGGCTGCATTTCCCCCTTTTCTTGCGATTCTCTGGATTTGATGAGAGAGATGTAAAATTCCTCCAATGGACGAGGGAGCTGACCAGCATCACCAGAATGTAAATCAACTTTGCAGGGCTGCAACAATTTAAAAAAAACACACACACAAAAAAAACAAACACTTTTTAAATTTGACAGATCTCTTGCTTCTTATCCTGACCTCACAAGAACTCATCGAGCTGTGTATTCACCCCTAATGGGACAGCCCCCACATAGCTAATAAAACACCTGGTCTTGCTTGAAAAAGAATTGTAGAATTATAACATAGTTGTGATGTATTCCATAGTTTAAATAGTACTTTTTATTAGTTTTATAGCTTATGATGATTAACCCGCTATCTCCCATCTGATGAATATACATGTAGGTTTTAAAGACTATGTTGACATGTATACATGCTCAGGTAACTAAAATATCTGTGCTCTTCGTCAAATACAAATCTCTAGAAAACATGTGCTCTCTTTTCGTTTTCCCACTTAAAGGGGCAGTTTACTCAAAAATTTTCTCCCCTTTAATTTGTTCCCAATGATCCACTTTACCTGCTGGAGTGTATTAAATTGTTTACAAGTAGCTCCTTTACCCATATATTGGCATTTGAAATTGTTAATTTAGCATGTGGTATCCCCACCTATTCTGAAAGTTTGTGGCCGCGCGTACCAGCTATAGATAAGCTTTGTAAACACAGCCAGCAGAAGAAATTACACTCCCAGTGTGTTAAAGCAGAGATAAGGTGATAAAATGTTGATTTTCCATTGTTCTCTCAAAGTATTGGGGATTGTTTTAAGGACAGATATAAGATAAAGAAGCAGGTATATGTGACACAATGTCGATACAGTAATGAGATCTGATTATACCTACAGATATAAGATAAAGAAGCAGGTATATGTACACAATGTGATAAAGTAATGAGATCTGATTATACCTACAGATATAAGATACAGAATCAGGTATATGTACACAATGTGATAAAGTTATGAGATCTGATTATACCTACAGATATAAGATAAAGACACAGGTATATGTACACAATGTGATACAGTAATGAGATCTGATTATACCTACAGATATAAGATAAAGACACATGTATATGTACACAGTGTGATAAAGTAATGAGATCTGATTATACCTACAGATATAAGATACAGACACATGTATATGTACTTAATATGATATAGTAATGAGATCTAATTATACCTACAGATATAAGATAAAGACACAGGTATATGTACACAATGTGATACAGTAATGAGATCTGATTATGCCTACAGACATAAGATAAAGACACATGTATATGTACACAATTTGATAAAGTAATGAGATCTGATTATACCTACAGATATAAGATAAAGACACATGTATATGTACACAATGTGATACAGTAATGAGATCTGATTATACCTACAGATATAAGATAAAGACACATGTATATGTACACAATGTGATACAGTAATGAGATCTGATTATACCTACAGATATAAGATAAAGACGCATGTATATGTACACAATGTGATACAGTAATGAGATCTGATTATACCTACAGATATAAGATAAAGAAGCAGGTATATGTACACAATGTGATAAAGTAATGAGATCTGATTATACCTACAGATATAAGATACAGAAGCAGGTATATGTGCACAATGTGATACAGTAATGAGATCTGATTATACCTACAAGCTCAACCTATTTTATTAGGCTGTGGCTTCAAAACACAAAATCAGAGCTTTAATATACACAAATAAGCCTAAAAAAGCTAATTTTCATACATTTTTTACTCTGCAGTTGGTAAAAAAGCAATTGTAAACACATTAAGGGAAAAACTATTTTACAGTATACTGTCCCTTTAAGATAAAATATTAATCTGCAGGACAAGTTAGGCGCTGGGCAATAGGACAATGTTTTGATCCTACTAAGAAAAAGTGGCCTGTTGGGTAAGCTCGTGACCATAAAAAATGAGATACAATCTGGATACAAACCTCTTGAATAGGTTTTTCTTCCTGCTGGTGCACTGTAAGGGCATTAGATGGTTTAGAGACATCACTTAAAGAAACAGCTGTATTTGTAAATTGCCACGTTTCATCCCATATGTCTGTGCTTGTGGGTATTGGCTCTAAGTAGGGCATACTGTGTTCTATCACTTGTTTATCCTGTTGATGAAAGAAAAATAATTCCTGAGTACCATAATCTGACTGATGTATGGTAAATATGGTGTGTGTGTATATATATATATATATATATATATATATATACACACACACACACACATATACACACACACACTAGTGTTATTATTATAAGGTATTTGTAGAGCGCCAACAGATTCCGCAGTGCTATAAACATAGACGGTATACAAGATAACATTTATAGGGATCAAATGGGTAGAGGGCCCTGCCGAGAGTTGCACTTTTGTAGTCGGCTCTTATGAAGGCGATCTGCAAACAGCTGGGCTCATAGGCTTACATGCTAAGGAAGTTCAGGGGATAGCAATGGAGCTAGGAAAGGTTAGTGTAGGTTGTATGCATCCCTGAATAGTAGAGTCTTTAGGGAGCACTTGAAGCTGTTAAAACTAGGGGAGCGAGACAGGGAGTTCCACAAGATGGGGGCCAGTCTGGAGAAGTCCTGTAAACGGGAATGTGAGGAAGTAACAAGAGAGAAGGAGAGTAGGAGATCGTGAGCAGAGCGAAGGGGACGGGAGGGAGAGTATCTGGAGACGAGGTCTGAGAAATAGGGGGGAGCAGTGCAGTTGAGGGCTTTGTATGTCAGAGTGAGGATTTTGTGATTAATCCTGGAGGCAAGAAGAAGCCAGTGAGCCTGGCAGAGGCATTAATTATGGATTGTAAAGGAGCTAAGCGGCAGCTAGGTAGACCAGAGAGGACGGAGTTGCAGTAGTCGAGGCGGGAAAGGATTAGAGAGTAGATTAAAATCTTGGTTGTGTCTTGTGTAAGGAAATGTCTAATTTTAGAGATGTTTTTAAGGTGGAAGTGGCAGGCTTTAGCCAAGGACTGAATGTGAGGAGTGAAGGAAAGGTCTAAGTCAAGTGTGACCCCAAGACATCGGGCATGCGGGGTAGGGTTAATGATGGAATAATCAACAGTTATAGAGATTTTGGGGGTGGAGATTTTGGATAAAGGGGAAAAAACTAAATTTATGCTTACCTGATAAATTTGTTTATTTATAGACACGGAATCATAAATTACTGTTGGGAATATCACTCCTGGTCAGCAGGAGGAGGCAAAGTGCACCACAGCAAAGTTGTTAAGTATCACCTCCCTACCCACAATCCCCAATCATTCGACAGAAGGAAAAGGAGAAAAAGGAAATAACACAAGGTGTAGAGGTGCCTGAGGTTTATATAAACTGTCTGAAAATAGGGGTGGGCTGTGGACTCACCGTATCAAGAAATAAATAAATTTATCAGGTAAGCATAAATTGTGTTTTCTTTCTTAAGACACAGTGAGTCCACGGAATCATCAATTACTGTTGGGAATCAATACCCAAGCTAGAGGACACAGATTATTAGGGAGGGACAAGACAGGTAACCTAAACAGAGGGCACCACCGCTTGAAGAATCTTTCTCCCAAAAGAAACCTCAGCCGAGGCAAAATAATGAAATTTAGAAAATTTAGAAAAAGTATGCAAAGAACACCAAGTCACAGCCTTGCAAATCTGATCTACAGAGACCTCATTCTTGAAGGCCCAAGAAGAAGAAACAGTCCTAGTGGAATGAGCTGTAATTCTCTCAGGGGGCTGCTGTCCAGCAGTCTCACAAGACAAACAAATTATACTTCTCAGCCAGAGAGAAAAAGAAGAAGCTGTAGCTTTCTGAACCTTGCGTTTCCAGAGAAACAATCAAACAAGGCAGAAGACTGGTGCAAAACCCTAGTTGCCTGTAAGAAGAATTTTCAGCATGCACAACATACAGGTTGTGTTACAAACGTTCCTTATGAGAAGAAGGATAAGGACATAGAGAAGGAACAATAATTTCCTGATTAAAATTCCAGTCCGAAACAACTTTAGGAAGGAAACCTTACTTAACACGAAACCCACCTTATTATCATGAAAGATAAAATAAGGGGAATCTACCTCCGAGCAGAAGAGATAGAAACAAGAAACAAACCTTCCAAGATAACACATATCTATGGAAAGCAATAGCTCAAAAATAGCTAGCTGCAAAACTTTAAAGGGACATAAAACCCAAAATTGTTTCTTTCATGATTCAGATAGAGCACACAATTTTCAACAACTATCAAATTTTCTGTTTTCTTGTTATCCTTTGTCGAAAAGCTGGAAATTTATCTATGAGTGTGTACATGTCTACAGCACTATATGGCAGCAGTTTTGCAACAATGTTTTACATTAGCAGGAACACTAGATGGCAGCACTATATCCTGTCATGTAGTGCTTCAGGCATGTGCACGCTACCTACCTAGGTATCGCTTCAACAAAGAATAACATGAGAACGAAGCAAATTTGATATTAGAAGTCATTTGGAAACTTTTTTAAAATTGTATTCTCTATCTGAATAATGAAATATGTTTGGGGGGTTTAATGTCCCTTTAAGAACCAGGTTAGGACACAGGCCTGATACTGACAAGGGCCTGACAAAAGGATTGTACAACTGGAACGACCGCCAGACGCTTAAGCAGCAAAATAGACAATGCAGCAAACTGACCCTTCAGGATACTAGCCGACAAACCCTTCTCCAGACCATCCTGGAGAAAAGACAAAAATCAAGGAATCCTGACTCTACTCCAAGAGTAACCCTTGGATTCACACCAAAAAAGATATGTATGTCATATCTTATGAAAATCCTTCTAGAAACAGACTAGAGGGCCTGAATCATGGTCACAATGACCAATTCGAAAAACCATGCCTAGAAAGAACAAGACGTTCAGTCTCCAAACAGTCAGCTTCAAAAAAACGAGATTTGGATGAAAGAAGGGACACTAATCGGAGGGTCCTTCCTCAGAGGAAGCCTCCAAGATAGAAGAGACAACATCTCCTCTAGGCCTGCATACCAGATCCTGCGAGGCCCCGCAGGGGCTATTAGATCACTGACACTCCCTACTGTTTGATACGAGCAATGAAGATCCTTGATTATCTGACTTTTGTTAGAAATCTTTTCCAAGATAGAGAATCTATTAAGGTCCCCAAATACAACACCCTTGAATATGGACAAGGGAACTCTCCTCCAGATTAGTTTCCAATCCATAGGAAAGTAGATTGAACAAGATCACTTGAAAGAGTTTGCTCAAAGGAAGGACGACACCTGAACCCTATATTGTCCAGGAAGCCACCCTTGCACTACCCCAGGACCTAAAAGTCCTTCTAGGATGACCAACTCAGAAACTTGAGAAAATCCTGATCATGGGAACAATAAATACACCTCCTACAGGTCTATGTTTGTTCTGAACAGGCCCTCTTGAACCAAAAGAGAATGGCTACTACATTGAAGGTCAGAACCTGAGAAACAAGGTAAATACCTAGATCCTGTTTCCAGACTGGGACTGGAACAACCACTCCTAGAGAGAAATGCCCTGAACCCAATTCAAGAAAAGTCTCTCATCCTATCATCCTACCTGGATTGCAGATACTCAGAAGGAGATATCTGCCCTTGGGAGGAAAACTTAGATTGGACTCCAAAAGACATGACTGACACTGCATAAAGAGGAAAAAAAATTTTTTCCTTTAGTCTTACTCTCTTGATGTATGGTAGAAAAACCCTCTTTTGTTTTTACCCATAAAGTCAGAGGATAATTCTGCCAGACCAATTTCAAACAAGGTCTTATCCTTGAAAAGGAAACGCCAGAAGCATGGATTTGGAGGAAACGTAAAATATTGAGACTGCAACTGCAGAACTATAAGCCTAGGCCGTACTACTAAGATATAGGAAAGGCTTCTCAGTTGACCAAAATGTCAGCCACAAAGCCCTACGGGCTAGCACAGCAAGTCTACGAAGACAAGGCATTGCTCTAAATGAACAACAAAACCTCCAGCTTCTTAAACAAGGATCCATAAAGGAGCTAGCTACCCTCTATAGGGATTAAAGTTCTCTGAGCCATAGTAGAAAAGCTCCCTTCTATTCAGGGCACAGTGCACTATAATTGAGTCAGTGACAGGAAAATCCTTTTAAAGGATGGGAGACAGGTTCTCCTATTCCTGTAAAAATACACGTATAGAAACACTTCCTCATAGAAAGGAGCATCAATGAAATAAACAAGTTCACAAAACTTTGAAAGGTTGACAACGACAAGGAATCAATGTCGTCCAAGCAGCCCAAACCTCCTTTAACGATACACCAGGCGATCAAACATACATCTGAAGGATATGACTTCAGCATCAGATGAAGGAATTAAACTGTCCAAATCTGAAATTTCACCCTCAGAAAACTACCTGCGAAATTCCCTCACCAACTCAGAAGAGAGCGCAACCTGTGTAGTAGAATGTGGAGTAGAAACCTTACAATCTAAAATAAACATGTCCTCTTGCATATTTCCTGAAGGTAAGGAAAAACAGGCAAAGCAGCAGATATCGCAGAGGACACCTGAGCTGCAAAATCTGTAAGCAAATATGCTCCTACAAGAGTTTTAGAGGAACCGCAGGGCACTGCATGTGACGTCAAAGAGGCATAGCCTGAACAGCATCATTCTGGGAAACATACGGCTCAGATTAATCTGCACAATCAGTAGCTTGACTAACAAGGTGGTACAGAAACATAGACCTCTTAAAGTATCTAAACTTATTCTTAGAAGCAAAACTCCAGTAAAGAATAAATGTGATTTAAAAGATACATTCTAATTGAAAGGAACAGATGAGTTTTTATATAAAAAAGATAAGCTCCTTAATCCAACAAGTAAATGATCCTAGCAACAGCGCACTGTACAGAGCATAAGCCCCTTATTTAAGAAATTAGGTTTACATATTTCCTGATAACTCAGAAACTTAAAGGACAATGAAATGAACGATTTTATTTGTCAAAAGATCAAAACGTTAGGAATAAAAACTAACATGTGAAACATACTGTAAACAGCTCTCATTGCCGCTAAAACAAGGAGAATAAATATCCCATTTATCTAATATTACTAAGTACTAGCGTATAATCTACTGCTTTCGCAGCCTGCTTTTCTATCTTCAAAAATAGGAGAGATTCTACCATACTCCAAGATGCATAGAAAAGAGACCTGAAATGGGATATTCCGTATGCTTTAATTATTTGAGGCAGACAGAACAACAACTCCGTTCCGTTCTCTATGCCGGAGAACGAGGTGAAGTTCAAAATATACAATGTCACCTCTAAAAATGTCGCCACTCCGATAATGTAAAGATGGAGGCGTGGCCAAAAGTCGGCACGGAATGGAGCTTCATTCCGTTGACTAATTTTCCTCTAGTATAAGGGAATTGTGTTGAACTATTGATAGAAATTTCCCAGCAGAACACTGTCACCCTCTTGAAGATTCCTGAAGCGCTTCTAAAAGCGGAGCTGGAGTATTCAAAGGGCAAACACCTGTGCTCAGTGCAAGAAGTCAAAATCTGACACAAGCACATCCGCGCAGCCCCTTAGAAATGGCACCATTGTGCTTTCTTAACAGTCGCCTGACATAGTCAAGCTTCAGACCAACTCAGGAACTTAACGGGGCTGTCACTTTCACAAGCAGAAAACATACAAAAACAGTGTAAAATTTTGATCTGAGTACCATAATTAACCCCTTCCTTGCTGTGAAGGAGGTTAACCTCTAAGTCTCATGCATTAATGTGCCTACCCACTGCCTAAACCATCCATAAAGGATTAGTCCCACCTAAAAAAGCAGAGGGTCCTTAACCCCTTCAGTGCCAGCCAGCCCTCTAGCCCCAGAAGACAAAAGGCACTTACCTGCATTCTAGTCGTCCGGCAGTCAGACGACTCACAAAGTATGAGAGGATGCCACTCCTCACAGAGACCTGTGGAGAAAAGAAAGACAGAGTAAACCTACTCAGGCTTTCTATACCAGGACAGCAACATGTTAGGAAAATGCAGTAAAGCACACTTTACATGTTCCTAACTGCTATAAAGCCACCACTGACCTACTGAAGAGACTGTCGTGGAGTATGGCTAGACCCAATCTGGAGAGAAAAGATCAGAGCAAACCTGCTCCGGCTTTCAAAATAATAAAATCTTGATTGCAGAGAAATAATCAGACACCAAAACTTCACCTCCTCCTTGCACCGCAGGCAAAGAGAATGACTGGGGATTGTGGGAAAGGAAGTGATACTTAACAGCTTTGCTGTAGTGCTCTTTGCCTCCTCCTGCTGGCCAAGAGTGATATTCCCAACAGTAATTGATGATTCAGTGAACTCACCGTGTCTTAAGAAAGAAATAAGGAGTTCAGTTTTGGAGAGATTTAGCTTAAGGTAGTGAGAGGACATCCAAGATGAGATATGAGAAAGACAGTTAGTGACACGGGTTAATAAGGAAGGAGGTAGGTCTGGTGCAGAGAGTTAAATTTGGGTGTCATCAGCATTCAAATGGTATTGAAACCCGTGGGACTTTATTAAGGAACCTAATGATGACATGTAGATTTAAAAAGAGAAGGAGACCGAGGACAGAGCCTTGAGGCACCCCAACAGAAAGTGGTAAAGGGGCAGAGGATGCTGCGGAGAAGGCTACACTAAAAGGTACGGTTAGATAGGAAGAGAACCACGAGAGAGCTATGTCACAGATACCGAAGGATTGGAGGGTTTGGAGTAAAAGAGGGTGGTCAACAGTGTCAAAGGCGGCAGACAGATCAAGGAGGATAAGCAGAGAGAAGTGGCCTTTGGATTTTGCTGTAAGTAGGTCGTTGGTAGCCTTGACAATTGCTGTCTCTGTGGAGTGATGGGGAAGAAATCCAGATTGCAGTGGGCCAAGAAGAGTTTAGTATAAGGAAATTGGATAGACGTGCATATAATAGCTTTTCGAGGAGATTTGAGGCAAGAGGGAGTAGGGAAATAGGGCGGTAGTTGGATGGGGAGGTTGGATCGAGGGAAGGTTTCTTGGGGATAGGTGTGACCAGTGCATGTTGTAGAGATGAGGGATATATACCAGTGCTGAGGGAGAGGTTGAAAATGTGTGTGAGTATAGCGGTGAGGGTAGAAGAGAGGGAGGGGAGTAGCTGTGAGAGGATGGGGTCGAGGGGACAGGTAGTGAGGTGGGAGGACAGTATAAGGGCAGAATCGTCTTCCTCAGTAACAGGGGCAAAAGAGCTAAATTTATGGGTATTTGGGTTTTGGATGATTGTGAGCTTTTGAGGGGGTAGGAAGAATGGTAGTATGTTGAGATCTTCTTTCATTTCTGATGGAGTCAATTTTGTTATTGAAGTGGTTGGCAAAATCTTGAGCTGAGAGAGAAATTGTATTAGGAGGTGGAGGTGGGTGGAGAAGAGTATTGAACGTGGAAAACAGACATTTTGGGTTACAGGAAAGAGTAGAGATGAAATTAGAGAAGTATTGTTGCTTATAAAGATTAAGGGCAGAATAGTAGGAGTTTAAGATGAACTTGTAGTGAAGAAAGTCAGCAGAACTCCGAGATTTCCTCCAGTGTCGCTCAGCAGTATGCTTAGCACACAGGCCAAAATGTTTAAGGAACTGCATTAATCCCATACACCCCCTCCAGCAATGGGCTGACCACCCGCCTCCCTCCTAACCCTCCCACTCCACCAAAGATTGGCACCACCGCTGCCCAAAGCAGAGAGGGACACAGTGTCTCTCTCTGCTTCGGTACCTCTGCAAGACTAAAACGCTTGTCCTTAACGACGGCAGCTAGTCGTTAAGGGGTTAAGGCCATGTATGTTTGCCTTGCGCGGTCTCTCATGCTCAAGACTGCATCAGACAAACATACCTAGCCTTTTATTTTATTTTATATATATATTTATATATAATATATATATATATATATAGAGGGTGTATTGTTATTGTGACAGTTATTTAGAAACACCTCAAAAGGTTAAGTAGTCACAGTTAGAGTGTAATCTGGACTGAAAGTGTTATTAACCTTTTACTTTTTTCCCCATTACAACAAATTATTTCTGTGATGAGTTTTTTTTTAGTGAAACATTTTCTGCAGGTCATTTTGAAATGCAATTCAATTTTAACTTAGGCAGTTAAACTAAAGCACCAGTAAAACATTGAAATGTGCTGATTAACACTACAATTCCAAATGTTCACAATTGCACATTTGCTTTCAGAAGGTTAAATTAGAGGAATGCAAGATGGCAATATTTTCATGCCCCACACACGTGTATATATACAGGGAGTGCAGAATTATTAGGCAAATGAGTATTTTGACCACATCATCCTCTTTATGCATGTTGTCTTACTCCAAGCTGTATAGGCTCGAAAGCCTACTACCAATTAAGCATATTAGGTGATGTGCATCTCTGTAATGAGAAGGGGTGTGGTCTAATGACATCAACACCCTATATCAGGTGTGCATAATTATTAGGCAGCTTCCTTTCCTTTGGCAAAATGGGTCAAAAGAAGGACTTGACAGGCTCAGAAAAGTCAAAAATAGTGAGATATCTTGCAGAGGGATGCAGCACTCTTAAAATTGCAAAGCTTCTGAAGCGTGATCATCGAACAATCAAGCGTTTCATTCAAAATAGTCAACAGGGTCGCAAGAAGCGTGTGGAAAAACCAAGGCGCAAAATAACTGCCCATGAACTGAGAAAAGTCAAGCGTGCAGCTGCCAAGATGCCACTTGCCACCAGTTTGGCCATATTTCAGAGCTGCAACATCACTGGAGTGCCCAAAAGCACAAGGTGTGCAATACTCAGAGTCATGGCCAAGGTAAGAAAGGCTGAAAGACGACCACCACTGAACAAGACACACAAGCTGAAACGTCAAGACTGGGCCAAGAAATATCTCAAGACTGATTTTTCTAAGGTTTTATGGACTGATGAAATGAGAGTGAGTCTTGATGGGCCAGATGGATGGGCCCGTGGCTGGATTGGTAAAGGGCAGAGAGCTCCAGTCCGACTCAGACGCCAGCAAGGTGGAGGTGGAGTACTGGTTTGGGCTGGTATCATCAAAGATGAGCTTGTGGGGCCTTTTCGGGTTGAGGATGGAGTCAAGCTCAACTCCCAGTCCTACTGCCAGTTTCTGGAAGACACCTTCTTCAAGCAGTGGTACAGGAAGAAGTCTGCATCCTTCAAGAAAAACATGATTTTCATGCAGGACAATGCTCCATCACACGCGTCCAAGTACTCCACAGCGTGGCTGGCAAGAAAGGGTATAAAAGAAGAAAATCTAATGACATGGCCTCCTTGTTCACCTGATCTGAACCCCATTGAGAACCGGTGGTCCATCATCAAATGTGAGATTTACAAGGAGGGAAAACAGTACACCTCTCTGAACAGTGTCTGGGAGGCTGTGGTTGCTGCTGCACGCAATGTTGATGGTGAACAGATCAAAACACTGACAGAATCCATGGATGGCAGGCTTTTGAGTGTCCTTGCAAAGAAAGGTGGCTATATTGGTCACTGATTTGTTTTTGTTTTGTTTTTGAATGTCAGAAATGTATATTTGTGAATGTTGAGATGTTATATTGGTTTCACTGGTAAAAATAAATAATTGAAATGGGTATATATTTGTTTTTTGTTAAGTTGCCTAATAATTATGCACAGTAATAGTCACCTGCACACACAGATATCCCCCTAAAATAGCTATAACTAAAAACAAACTAAAAACTACTTCCAAAACTATTCAGCTTTGATATTAATGAGTTTTTGGGGTTCATTGAGAACATGGTTGTTGTTCAATAATAAAATTAATCCTCAAAATACAACTTGCCTAATAATTCTGCACTCCCTGTATATATGTATATATATATATATATATATATATATATATATATATATATATACACACACACACACACAATCTACAATGGTCTGGTGTGTATGTATGCATATACATATATTTACACAAATACACACATATATATATATTTTTTTTTTAAACAAATATATACACACACATATATATATATATATATATATTAAATCCAATGGTATATACATGTTAAAGAATTGTTTAAAGCAGATCATTGCAAATTAAAATACAAATGAAGACTCACTACTGCATTATATTTAAATACAATGTGATGTACATATAAAAATTAGTTAAAAGCAAACCATTGTTAACTAAAATACAAATGAAAGCAGACCCATCACTGCAAGTTACACTTCAATGAATAAATGACTTTTGAGTTACAGCCCCTCGCACATAACCCACGGCCCCGGTAGCTATAATTTTTCAACCAGTTAACCCTATAATTGCAAGAAAGGGCTGTCATAAAATTGCAGTATTCTCTGAAGCCACTAACCAGCATTTAAAAGTACCTCTTTAAGAGTTTGTTGGGGGGTTTTGTCGCTCCAATGCACGGAGCCTGCTGAGGTGAAGAGAAACATAAAAAAAAAGTTGGGGAGGAATCGTCTTTACATTTCTCCATGCACGCTGCTAAAGAGCAGCTTTCAACCGGTCTCCTTCTGCTCTGATAGTCAGACATTCAGCACGAAGGGGAAACACCACTGACACATGGGGGGGTAGTTATCAAGCCGCCAACCTCAAATACGTTGGAATTCCGCAGCGTATTTGTGGCGAGGCTGATTCGCCTAAGTTATCAAGCCCTACACACCGGCAAAAGTAGAATTTAGTGATGTAAGCTTCGATCCGCCGGACTCAGTCCGACACAGATCGAGTCTTACGTCACTCCAGATGTTCCGCACACAAGTGCGGCACAATCTGACTACTTTTGCTAGTTATCAAAAAACTAGCAGGTACGCTCGGCACTTTTCCGGCACAGCGTACCTGGTTTTCAAACCGCCGCCCTGGAGGCGGCGGATCCCATAGGAATCGCTGCTGCCAGACATCCCATTGATTCCTATGGGAGCTGTCTACGCCTAACACTCTAACATGTACTCCGAGTCTAAACATCCCTAATCTGCCCCCCCTACACCGCCGCAACTAAATAAAGTTATTACCCCCTAAACCGCCGCTCCCGGAGCCCACCGCCACGCTAATAAACTGATTAACCCCTAAACCGTCGCTCCAGGAGCCCACCACAAGCTATAATAAATATGTTAACCCCTAAACCGCCGCTCCCGGTCCCCGCCGCAACTATAATATATGTATTAACCCCTAAACCGCCGCCACCTACATGATACCTATTAACCCCTATCCTGCCCCCCCTATACCGTCGGCCTCTATAATAAAGTTATTAACCCCTATCCTGCTGATCCCGGACCTCGCCGCAACTAAATAGTTTAACCCCTAAACCGCCGCTCCCGGACCCCGCCGCAACCTATATTAAACTTATTAACCCCTAATCTGCCCCCCCCACACCGTCGCCACCAATAAGTGTATTAACCCCTATCCTGCCCCCCCCTACACCGCCGCCACCACTGTAATAAAATTATTAACCCCTAAACCGAAGTCTAACACTAACCCTAAAACCCCCCTAACTTAAATATTAATTAAATAAATCTAAATAATATTTCTCTTATTCAATAAATCAATCCTATTTAAAACTAAATACTTACCTTTAAAATAAACCCTAATATAGCTACAATATAAATAATAATTATATTGTAGCTATCTTAGGATTTATTTTTATTTTATAGGTAACTTTCAATTTATTTTAACTAGGTACAATAGTTATTAAATAGTTATTAACTATTTAATAGCTACCTAGCTCAAATAAAGAGAAATTTACCTGTAAAATAAAAACTAACCTAAGTTACAATTACACCTAACACTACACTATCATTAAATAAATTAATCCTATTTAAAACTAAATACTTACCTGTAAAATAAACCCTAAGATAGCTGCAATATAATTAATAATTACATTGTAGCTATTTTAGGATTTATATTTATTTTACAGGTAACTTGGTATTTATTTTAGCTAGTTAGAATAGTTATTAAATAGTTATTAACTATTTAATAACTACCTAGCTAAAAGAAATACAAAATTACCTGTAAAATAAATCAAAATTACCTGTAAACCTAAGTTACAATTAAACCTAACACTACACTATCATTACATTAATTAAATAAATTAGCTACAAATAACTACAATTAAATTAAATTAAATAAACTAACTAAAGTACAAAAAATAAAACAAATAAGTTACAAACATTTAAAACATATTACAACAATTTTAAGATACTTACACCTAATCTAAGCCCCCTAATAAAATAACAAAGCCCCCCAAAATAAAAAAATGCTCTACCCTATTCTAAATTAAAAAGTTCAAAGCTCTTTTACCTTACCAGCCCTTAAAAGGGCCTTTTGCGGGGCATGCCCCAAAGAATTCAGCCCTTTTGCCTGCAAAAGAAAAATACAACCCCCCCCAACATTAAAACCCACCACCCACATACCCCTAATCTAACCCAAACCTCCCTTAAATAAACCTAACACTACCCCCCTGAAGATCATCCTACCTTTATTCGTCTTCAGCCAGCCGACCCACCGATGGAACCGAAGAGGAGATCCGGAGCGGAAGAAGTCATCATCCAAGGGACGCTGAAGAAATCTTCCATCCGATGAAGTCATCATCCAGGCGGCGCTGAAAAAGTCTTCCATCCGATAGAAGTCTTCATCCAGGCGGCGCCTTCAATCTTCATCCATCCGGAGCGGAGCCATCTTCAGACGAGCCGACGCGGAGCCATCCTCTTCTTCCCGACGACTACCGACGAATGGATATTCCTTTAAGGGACGTCATCCAAGATGGCGTCCCTTCAATTCCGATTGGCTGATAGGATTCTATCAGCCAATCGGAATTAAGGTAAGAAAAATCTGATTGGCTGATTGAATCAGCCAATCAGATTGAAGTTTAATCCGATTGGCTGATCCAATCAGTCAATCAGATTGAGCTCGCATTCTATTGGCTGATTGGATTAGGTAGATTCAGGACTCAAAATCAAACATTCTTTTAACACAGTGCATGCAGATCTGTGTGAGGAGTCCCGCTCTTTCTGCAGACATGTCGCATTTTCTACAATGACATCACAGATCGCAGTATGTTCTGCCTTGGGGATTATTACAAAAATGTTTTAATTTAAAGGGATATGAAAGTCATCTTTAATGATTCAGATAAAACATGCTGTTTTAAAGGGACAGTTTACACCTTAGTCATCTTAAAGGGACACTGAAACCAAATTTTTTCTTTTGTTATTCAGATAGAGCATGCAATTTTAAGCAACTTTCTATTTGACTCCTATTATCAAATTGTCTTCATTCTCTTGGTATCTTTATTTGAAATGCAAGAATGTAAGTTTAGATGCCGGCCCATATTTGGTGAACAAACTGGGTTGTTCTTGCTGATTGGTGGATAAATTCACCCACCAATAAACAAGTGCTTTCCAGGGTTCTGAACCCAAAAAATAGCTTAGATGCTATCTTTTTCAAATAAAGAAAGCAAGAGACCGAAGAAAAATTGATAATAGGAGTAAATTAGAAAGTTGCTTAAAACTGCATGCTCTATCTGAATCACGAAACAAAAAAATTGTGTTTAGTGTCCCTTTAAAGTCTTACCTTAGATTAAGCTGCAAATAGCATCCTGCACCCCTTTCTATATCATGCAGCATGATATAGAAAAGGTGCAAGAGGCTATTTGCAGTTTAATCGAAGGTAAGACTTTAAGATGACCAAAGTGTAGACTGTCCCTTTAATAGATTTTTTAAATGTACTATTATAAGCTGAATTTGTTTTCTTTGCATCCTTTCTTAAAAAGCATACTTTGGTAGGCCGAGGAGCAGCAATGCACTCTGTTGCAGGTGTAAAACACAGTTAGAGAATTTTATTAGTACATTATTATTTGCATATAAAACATTCAATCATTTTGGGCCCGATTACAAGTGGAGCACTATTTTAACGTGCGCCCATAAAGGGGCAAATTTGCCGTTTACAGGCACATGTTAAATAACCAGCGATTACAAGTGGCTGGGTAATGTTCCTGCGAGCTCATGGTTTCACTTTGCACAATTAACCAGAGGTCAAACCTCTGGTTAATAAAACAAATGTGCACCAATTGCCCCCCAAATAAAGAGGAAAGTTATTTAATCTAAAATAAAAAAGAGGAGTTTCTTTATTTTTTTAAATCTGCACAAAGCAGTTTTTAATGTAAGTGCCTTTACATTGAGGTCAATGGGGGCTGTGTTTTTACTGTACATATTTATGTATATGCTTATATACATATATAGTTACAGTTTGTGCTAATATTAGTATATACGTATATTAACATAACATCATTCATATGTATGTATTCATATACATCTATATTTTTATTTTGCTGCACGAGTAGTCCGCTGCGCTAGGTGCTTTGTTGTGCGTGATGGAATGAGAACGAGGCTCCCATTGGAGCCTATGGAAGGACTCTCTCGAGTGCAAGGTTTCCAGGCCTTCCTCGAGGTTGCATTCGCATTGCTCCTAACTTGTAATACCAAATATTAGAAGCTTGGGCCAGCACTCCTGCAATGGTGCTCTTGTAGACTGGGGTAAAACTGCCTAACCCCTCCAAATATCCAAAAGAACGTAATGTCCACAGCACCTGAATGTAGTAAACTTTCCTTTATTCAGACATATTAAAACAGCAACGTTTCGTGACCATGTGTCACTTAATCATGCTAGCATGACTAAGTGACACATGGTCACGAAACGTTGCTGTTTTAATATGTCTGAATAAAGGAAAGTTTACTACATTCAGGTGCTGTGGACATTACGTTCTTTTGGTAACTTGTAATACCAGCGCACTTTTACGTGCGCTGGTATTATTGAGTGGCGTTCAAATATTGTGCTCCACTCGTAATCTAGGTCTTTCTTTTTACACTTGTAATTTGATTTAAATGAGTCAATAAACAGGGCCGGCCTTTGGGCAAGGCGAGCGAGGTGGCCACCTCGAGCCCCGCGGTCAGGGGCCCTCGCCGCATCGGTAAAAAATAAATAAAAAATCTGACTTTTTTTTTAATTAAAAAAAATTAATTTTTTTTTGGCTCCATTTTTTAAATTTTGTGTGCAAATTTTAGCCTGGGAGTGAGGTAGGAGGGCAGGCACAGAGTGACTGCGGGTGGTGCGGTGCTGAGAGGGGAGGAGGCGCCGGCGGAGCACCAAAGGCTGTGTCAGTCAGACTGGAGTGAGTCAGGAGTCACAATCAGTTAACAGAGCGGTGCAGGAGTGAGGAGTCAGTGAGTACTGTGAGTCGACAACGAGACTAACAACTGGTCTGATTATAGTCTGCACTATCTGATTGGAACCTATGACTGTTTATGTCAAGTATGAGTGCTAACAGGTTCTAGACTATATTGTAATCAATGCTAATTCCCAGCTCTTAGTTTCACTTCTTGCTGATTAGTAGTCAACTGCAATTTGCAATGTGAACATTTATAATGCACAGTTGTTTGGACAAATTAATAATTTATATATCATATTTACAGAGGTCTAGAAGTGTAAATTACATTTTTATATAGTGTATGCCTTAAAATGACTCATATATAATGTGGTTAGTTATTATATTTGATTCTCATATATATAAAACAACAACTGTTTGATTACACGTCATGACTGTGCATCACCACGGGCTGCTGCTGCTGGTATGATAGAATGCTTGATCTTAATTTGTACTCTGATATTTCAAGTGCTTTGTTCTATGATATATCTTTCCTACCCTGCATGGTGAGGTGATGTTGTGTACCCCAGCTGTTGGTCATAAATAAAAGTTTTTAAAAAATTGCTGCCAAATCCTGTCAATGCAAAGTGTTAGCTTACACAGTGCCAGGTTACTTGAAAACCAGAGGATGACCTCAAATCTGAAAACCTGTTTAAAATATTTCATATGAATGTGTTAATAGATTTGATCACATCCTATTGCAAGAATTAGCAGCTCTCTGCCTCCAGCAGACAGGGCTGCTTCTAGAACATAACATATGGGGTGCAACAATGTTGACCATAAAGGGACATATAAATGCTTAGGTTGATTAAATTGCAGAAGCAAAAACATGTATATTTAACTAGAAGCGTGACTCTAAGTCCTCAAGTCTCTTTCCTTGATTGCAATTTTTATCTTTATAAATTTGTATAAGGTAATTTGGGGAGATAAGCTAAGAGGAGCACAAAGACTTTATATATGTTTGAAGAGTTTCTGATGTTAATGAAGCTGTTTTTTTCTGTATTTCTTGTGATACATTTGTGGCATGGACCATTAATTTGTGGTAATACATCCCACTGTTGTGATAAATTAAATTTACTTTTACATACTTCTCAATATATAATATAATAATAATATATATATCTCAATTTGACAATTAGACCTTGACTAAAATGTGTCCACCACTAAAATGTAATGTGAGACAGAGTGAAAGTGTGTGTTTATGTGACAGAATGTGTGTGTGTGGGCTATCTATGTGTGTGTGTGGGCTGTCTGTGTGGGCTATGTGTGTGTGTGCGTGCGTGCGGGGCTATCTGTGCGTGCGGGGCTGTGTGTGCGTGCGTGCGGGGCTGTGTGTGTGTGGGGCTGTGTGTGTGGGGGGGGGGCTGTGTGTGTGTTTGTGTGGGGGCTGTGTGTGTGTGGGGGGCTGTGTGTGTGTGGGGGGAGGCTGTGTATGTGTGTGGGGGGCTGTGTGTGGGGGGGAGGCTGTGTATGTGGGGGGTGGTGTGTGGGGGAGGCTATGTATGTGTGTGTGGGGGGCTGTGTATGTGTGTGTGGGGGGCTGTGTGTGTGTGTTGTGTGGGGGCTATCTGTGCGTGCATGCGGGGCTATCTGCGCATGCGTGCGGGGCTATCTGTGCGTGCTTGCGGGGCCGTGTGTGTGGGGTTGTGTGTGTGTGGGGGTTGTGTGTGTGTGTGTGTGGGGGCTGTGTGTGTGGGGGCTGTGTGTGTGTTGTGTGGGGGCTGTGTATGTGTTGTGTGGGGGCTGTGTGTGTGTGTGTTGTGTGGGGGCTGTATGTGTGTTGTGTGGGGGCTGTGTGTGTGTGTGTTGTGTGGGGGCTGTGTGTGTGAGTGTTGTGTGGGGGCTGTGTGTGTGTTGTGTGGGGGCTGTGTGTATGTGTGTGTGGGGGCTGTGTGTGTGGGGGGCTGTGTGTATGTGGGGCTGTGTGTGTTGTGTGGGGGCTGTGTGTATGTGTGTGGGGGGCTGTGTGTGGGGGGGAGGCTGTGTATGTGTGGGTGGGGGGCTGTGTGTGGGTGTGTGGGGGGCTGTGTGTGTGTGGGTGGGGGCTGTGTGTATGTGTGTGGGGGGGCTGTGTATGTGGGGGGCTGTGTGTGTGGGGGAGGCTGTGTATGTGTGTGTGGGGGGCTGTGTGTATGTGGGGTGGGGGGCTGTGTGTGTTGTGTGGGGGGCTGTGTGTGTTGTGTGGGGGCTGTGTGTGTTGTGTGGGGGCTATCTGTGCGTGCATGCGGGGCTATCTGTGCGTGCGTGCGGGGCTGTATGTGCGTGCGTGCGGGGCCGTGTGTGGGGCTGTATGTGTGGGGCTGTGTGTGTGTGTGGGGGCTGTGTGTGTGTGTTGTGTGTGTGGGGGCTGTGTGTGTGTTGTGTGGGGGCTGTGTGTGTGTTGTGTGGGGGCTGTGTGTGTGTGTGTGTTGTGTGGGGGCTGTGTGTGTGTGTGTTGTGTGGGGGGGAGGCTGTGTATGTGTGTGTGGGGGGCTGTGTGTATGTGTGGGGCTGTGTGTGTTGTGTGGGGGCTGTATGTGTGTGGGGGGCTGTGTGTGGGGGGGAGGCTGTGTGTGTGGGGTGGGGGGCTGTGTGTATGTGTGGGGCTGTGTGTGTTGTGTGGGGGCTGCGTGTATGTGTGTGGGGGGGCTGTGTGTGGGGTGGAGGCTGTGTGTGTGGGGTGGGGGGCTGTGTGTGTTGTGCGGGGCTGTGTGTGTGTGGGGTGGGGGGCTGTGTGTGTTGTGTGGGAAGCTGTGTGTGTGTGTTGTGTGGGGGCTATCTGTGCGTGCGTGCGGGACTGTATGTGCGTGCTTGCGGGTCCGTGTGTGGGGCTGTGTGTGTGTGTGGGGCTGTGTGTGTGTGTGTGTGTGTGGGGGCTGTGTGTGTGTGTTGTGTGTGGGCTGTGTGTGTGTGTTGTGTGGGGGCTGTGTGTGTGTTTGTGTTGTGTGGGGGGGCTGTGTGTGTGTTTGTGTTGTGTGGGGGCTGTGTGTGTGTGTTGTGTGGGGGCTGTGTGTGTGTGTTGTGTGGGGGCTGTGTGTGTGTGTTGTGTGGGGGCTGTGTGTGTGTGTGTTGTGTGGGGGCTGTGTGTGTGTGTGTTGTGTGGGGGCTGTGTGTGTGTTGTGTGGGGGCTGTGTGTGTGTGTTGTGTGGGGGCTGTGTGTGTGTGTTGTGTGGGGGCTGTGTGTGTGTGTTGTGTGGGGGCTGTGTGTGTGTGTGTGTGGGGGCTGTGTGTGTGTGTTGTGTGGGGCTGTGTGTGTGTGTTGTGTGGGGGCTGTGTGTGTGTTGTGTGGGGGCTGTGTGTGTGTGTTGTGTGGGGGCTGTGTGTGTGTTGTGTGGGGGCTGTGTGTGTGTTGTGTGGGGGCTGTGTGTGTGTTGTGTGGGGGCTGTGTGTGTGTTGTGTGGGGGCTGTGTGTGTGTGTTGTGTGGGGGCTGTATGTGTGTGTTGTGTGGGGGCTGTGTGTGTGTGTTGTGTGGGGGCTGTGTGTGTGTGTGTGGGGGGCTGTGTGTGTGTGTTGTGTGGGGGCTGTGTGTGTGTTGTGTGGGGGCTGTGTGTGTGTGTTGTGTGGGGGCTGTGTGTGTTGTGTGGGGGCTGTGTGTGTTGTGTGGGGGCTGTGTGTGTGTGTTGTGTGGGGGCTGTGGTGTGTGTTGTGTGGGGGCTGTGTGTGTGTGTTGTGTGGGGGCTGTGTGTGTGTGTTGTGTGGGGGCTGTGTGTGTGTGTTGTGTGGGGGCTGTGTGTGTGTGTTGTGTGGGGGCTGTGTGTGTGTTGTGTGGGGGCTGTGTGTGTGTGTGTGTGTTGTGTGGGGGCTGTGTGTGTGTGGGTGTTTACACCTGTGTATGTGTCTGAGTGTGTGGATCTCTGTGCGTGTATTATATTTGTGCACGGTGTTTGTGTGGTGTTTTTTGTTCTGGGAAGAGGCCCGCGCTGTCATTCTGCCTACGGACTTGTACTTGCTAGGACGGCCTTAGCATCTCTAATGTACTTGTTATCGTAAGAAAACACATAAAAATAAGGCCCAGTTCAACTGTGAGCATAATTCTTCATTATATACATAAACCGTTGTTCCAATAGTACAAATGGTATATTGCAATATACAATGTTATAGTGCTCCACTTTAGTGGATTTATATGTTTTTTTATATTTAAAATGTTGTGCTTTACCGTAAATTATTTTTGTCCCATTTTTTTTTTTAAAACGTTGGGGGCGGAGATTGGGGGGGGTTGGGGGTAGAGATTGGGTGGGGTTGGGGCGGATATTGGGCGGGGATAAAGGGGGCTCCATTTTGTCATCCTGCCTTGGGCCCCGCAATGGCTCTGTCAATATACTGTACAGACATGAAATAAACTACTAATATTTACTTTTGCATCAGTTCTACAAGACAGAAGTCATTTAATGCTATTTTCTATTACGCCTTAAATGTTTAATACAATAAGAACTCAATATACATATTGTTTCGCCATTAACTATATGGTTGAGGAGTCTTGCAGTTTATCCTTCATGTCTTCAAATATATATTACAGTTGTGAAAATGACTATCACCTGCAGTCCAGATTGTGTCTTCTGTCTGTTAAACAACCTCTCGATATGCTGGAAACTGGATTGTATAGAAGACTCTAAAATAGATAGGTAAATAAAAGTTATTGTTCGATTGTATTGTTGTACATAGCAGCATTCACAATATGAGAGAGGGGCGTCTATTTGTTATTATATTTAAGTAAAGAGCTGCTATAAGGTCCTTATTTCTGCATTGCACTCCATACAAACAAAACAACCACAGTGCACTGTAAAAAAACTAAATGTATGCTTACCAGATAAATTCCTTTCTTTCCTGGCAGGTAGAGTCCACAACAACATTCCTTACTGTTGGGAAATACAACACCTGGCCACCAGGAGGAGGCAAAGACACCCCAGCCAAAAAAGGCTTAAATATCCCTCCCACTTTCCCCATCCCCAGTCATTCGACCGAGGGAACGAGGAAAAGCAGGAGAAACATCAGGGTATAAAGGTGCCAGAAGAAAAACAGAAAGGGAGCCACCTAAAAAATTCTAACGGGCGGGGTCATGGACTCTCCCTGCCAGGAAAGAAAGGAATTTATCTAGTAAGCATACATTTTGTTTTCTTTCCATAAGGCAGGGACCAAGACGACATTCCTTACTGTTGGGAAAACAATAGCCAAGCTCCAGAGGACACTGAAGGAGTAACGGGAGGGAAATAAAGAGACGGACCCTAACCTGAGCGCACCACAGCCTGCAAAACCTCTCTCCCGAAAGCTGCTTCAGCAGAAGCAAACACATAAAATTTGTGAAATGTAGAAAAAGTGTGTAAGGAGGACCAGGTAGCCACCTTACAAATCTGATCCATAGACCTAACCTCGTACGTAAAACCGCCTTATCGGCATGAAAAACAAGGTAAGGTGGGTCACACTGTAAAGCTCAGAGACTTTGCGAGCAGAGGCATTGGCTAATAGAAACAAAACTTACCAAGATAACAGTTTAATATCAACAGTATGCATGGGCTTAAACGAAGCCTGCTGCAAAACACGAAACACAAGATTGGGACTCCAAGGCGGAGTCACATGTCTAAACACAGGTCTGATCCTAGTCAGAGCCTTAACAAAGGACTGCACATCTGGAAGCTCAGCTAATCTTTTGTGCAGCAACACTGACAGGGCCGATATCTGTCCCTTCAGAGAACTGGCAGCTAGACCCTCTTCTCCAAACCACCCTGGAGAAAAGATAAAATCTGGCAACTTTTACCTTATGCCAAGGAAAACCACGTTCCTCACACCAGTGCAGGTAAGTTCGCCATACCTTATGGTAGATACTCTGAGTAACCGGCTTACGAGCGTGAATCAAAGTAAGGCAATGGAGGAAAGCGATATACGAGTCTGAACCTCCACGAAACCGCTAGAGCATCTATTAAAGTGAAGGTCAATTTTCATGTGAAAGTGCCCGTTTTTTTTAAAAAACTATTAAAAACAAGGGCACTTTCATTCATGAAAATTGACATTTCAGCCGTTTTTTAAAAATATACTTACCTTTTCTTCTTGAAGCTGCTCCAATGCTTCACCAGCCCGTCGCAAGCCACTTCATGCGTCAGCAATGATGTTTCCGGCATCCTCCAATCACGGCTTCCCTCCCGGGGTAATCATTTCCAGAGGCAACGCCGTGATTGGAAGAAGCTGGTTTCGTCATTGCTGGGTAAGTAAACCAGGAAGAAGCAGGCGGGGCATCGGGCGTTTCAGAAGAACAAGGTAAGTATTTTTAAAATACGATGTTATGTCAATTTTCATGAATGAAAGTGTTCCTGTTTTTAATAGTTTTTTTAAAAACCAGGCACTTTTACATGAAAACTGACCCTTAACTCTGCTTGAGGGTTCCTTGATCTTGACCCATACCTGGGTAGTTTGGCATTTTGACGAGAGGCCATTAGATCTATCTCCGACATCCCCTATCTGCTGCATATCTCTCCAAAACACCTCAGGGTGGAGAGACCATTCCCCCAGGTGAAAAGATTGCCTGCTGAGGAAGTCTGCTTTACAGTTGTCCACACCCAGAATGTGGATCGCTGACGGCACTCAGCTGTGGGCTTCTGCCCATTCTAAGATTGGAGACACCTCCCTCATTGCTAAGGAACTTCTCGTTCCTCCATGATGTAAGCAACCGTCGCTATATTGTCTGGTTGGAATCTGATAAACTGGGACAAACCCAGAAGGGGCCAAGCCTTCAGCGCATTGAAGATTGCCCGCAGTTCCAAAATATTGATTGGATGAGTGGACTCCTGAGTCCACAAACCTTGTTCCTGGCACCCCAGACTGCTCCCCAGCCTGAAATGCTGGAGTTTGTAGTCACAATCTCCCAGGACGGTCTAAAGAACCACGTGCCTTGAGACAGGAGATCCTGACAAAGCCACCAAGAGAGCGAATCTCTCGACAGGCTGTCCAATACGATCTGTTGTGACAGGTCCGAATGATCGCTGTTCCACTGTCTCAACATGCATAGTTGTAAAGGTCTGAGACGGAATCTGGCAAAAGGAATAATGTCCATACAAGACACCATGAATCCAATCACCTCAATGCATAGGGCCACTGAAGATATTGAGGCGGCCTGGAGGGCAAGGCATGCCGATGTCAGCTTGCGACATCGCTGATCTATTAGAAAGATCCTCTTGGATACTGAGTCTATAACCATAACCAGGAAATTCACATTGGTATATGGAGTAAGAGAACTCTTTTCCAAGTTTATCTTCATCCATGAGACCGAAGAAGACTCAGAAGAAAATCTGAGTGATCTTTTACCAGACGAAAAGATGGTGCCTGTACCAAGATATAGTCCAGGTACAGTGCTACTGTAATTCCTTGAGTTCTGGCCACCGCCATAAGAGCATCCAGAACCTTTGTAAATATCCTGGGTGCAGTAGCTAAGCCAAATGGAAGTGCTACGAACTGGAAGTGCTGATACAGAAAAGCAAACCTTAGGAACTGAAAATGATTCTTGTGGATTGGAACATGCAGGTATAACTTACACAGTGCAGCCAGAGTATCGCGCTATTTGAGAACAACCTTATGTGGAGCAGTGCTGCAAAGTAAATGCGCTAACACATCCTGCATGTGTCCTTTTCTTTCTGCAGACATGCTGCATTTTCTACAATCAATCAGCAATAGTCAGTCCAGCACCCAGGGTACAATGCACGCCACTATGGGTAACTTCTCAATACCCACAAAGGAAGCAACTCCAAACAGCAGAAATGTGGCAGCATATAGCAAAATGAATTATTAAAAGAACGGGGTTACAGACAGCAACATTTCAGGATACCTCCCTTATTAATGCTAAAAAAACAAAACAGATTTATATGATAGCACCACTAGATGGTGCCAGAGATACTTTCAGTATTAACCCTTGAAATATCACATATACACACACACACACACAAATTAATATACAAAAAATATACAAAAAATAGAAAATCCAACAGAAAGTTCCTATTCAGTCAAAAAGGCATATCCTCATTTTTCTGCAATGACATCTCAGATCACAGCATGTTCTGCCTTAGGGGAAAATAGTCATGAACTCAAATACTTCTATAATCAACTTCTGTTACCCAGACCGGAGACAAAAACATAATTTATGTAAGAACTTACCTGATAAATTCATTTCTTTCATATTAGCAAGAGTCCATGAGCTAGTGACGTATGGGATATACATTCCTACCAGGAGGGGCAAAGTTTCCCAAACCTTAAAATGCCTATAAATACACCCCTCACCACACCCACAATTCAGTTTAACGAATAGCCAAGAAGTGGGGTGATAAGAAAAAAGTGCGAAAGCATATAAAATAAGGAATTGGAATAATTGTGCTTTATACAAAAAAATCATAACCACCACAAAAAAGGGCGGGCCTCATGGACTCTTGCTAATATGAAAGAAATGAATTTATCAGGTAAGTTCTTACATAAATTATGTTTTCTTTCATGTAATTAGCAAGAGTCCATGAGCTAGTGACGTATGGGATAATGACTACCCAAGATGTGGATCTTTCCACGCAAGAGTCACTAGAGAGGGAGGGATAAAACAAAGACAGCCAATTCCTGCTGAAAAACATAATTTATGCTTACCTGATAAATTTATTTCTCTTGTAGTGTATCCAGTCCACGGATCATCCATTACTTATGGGATATATTCTCCTTCCCAACAGGAAGCTGCAAGAGTCCACCCACAGCAAAGCTGCTATATAGCTCCTCCCCTAACTGCCATTACCAGTCATTTGACCGAAAACATGCAGAGAAAGGAAAACCATAGGGTGCAGTGGTGACTGTAGTTTAATGGAAAAATTACCTGCCTTAAAGTGACAGAGCGGGCCGTGGACTGGATACACTACAAGAGAAATAAATTTATCAGGTAAGCATAAATTATGTTTTCTCTTGTTAAGTGTATCCAGTCCACGGATCATCCATTACTTATGGGATACCAATACCAAAGCTAAAGTACACGGATGATGGGAGGGACAAGGCAGGTACTTAAACGGAAGTTACCACTGCCTGTAAAAAACCCTTTCTCCCAAAAATAGCCTCCGAAGAAGCAAGGTATCAAATTTGTTAAATTTGAAAAAGTATGAAACGCAGACCAAGACTCCGTCTTGTAATCTGTTCAACAGAAGCCACATTTAAAAAAAGGCCCAAGTGAAAACCACAGCTCTAGTAGAATGAGCTGTAATCCCTTCAGGAGGCTGCTGTCCAGCAGTCTCATAAGCTAAATGAATTATGCTTTTTAACCAAAAAGACAGAGAGGTTGCTGAAGTCCTTTGACCTCTCCTCTGTCCAGAATAGACAACAAACAAGGTGAATGTTTGATGAAAATCTGTAGTAGTTTGTAAGTAAAACTTTAAAACACGAACCACGTCCAAATTGTGTAATAGACGTTCCTTCTTTGAAGAAGGATTAGGATACAAGAATGGAACAACAATCTCTTGAGTGATATTCTTGTTAGATACCACCTTAGGTAAAAACCCAGGTTGGTACACAGGACTACCTTATCCGTACGGAGAACCAGATAAGGAGAATCACATTGCAACGCAGATAACTCGGAGACTCTATGAGCCGAGGAAATAGCTACCAAAAAGGAACTTTCCAAGATAGAAGTTTGATATCTATGGAATGAAAAGGTTCAAATGGAACTCCTTGAAGAACCTTAAGAACCAGCTTTAAGCTCCATGGCGGAGCAACATTTTTAACCACAGGCTTAGTTCTAACCAAAGCCTGACCAAATGCCTGAACGTCTAGAATACCTGCCAGACGCTTGTGCAAAAGAATAGACAGAGTAGAAATCTGTCCTTTTAAAGAACTAGCTGACAACCCTTTTCTCAAAATCATCTTGGAGAAAAGATAATATCCTGGGAATCCAGACTTTACTCCATGAGTAACCCTTGGATTCATAACAATAAGATATTTACACCATATCTTATGTTAAATTTTCCTAGAGACAGGCTTTTATGCCTGTATTAAGGTATCAATTACTGACTCGGAGAAGCCATGATAACATCAAGCGTTCTGTCTCCAGGCAGTCCATCTCAGATTAGTTATATTTAGATGGTTGAAAAGACCCTGAGGTAGAGGGTCCTGTCTCAGAAGCAGAGACCGTGGTGGAAAGGATGACATGTCCACCAGATCTGCATACCAGGTCCTGCGTGGCCACGCAGGCGCTGTCAAAAGCACCAAAGCACTCTCCTGCTTGATCTTGTGCAAACCCCTCCGGAGGGAATTCCCACTCCCCCGGATGAAAAGTCTGACGACTTAGAAAATCTGCCTCCCAGTTCTCAACACCTGGGATAGGGATAGCTTTTAGACAAGAGTGAGTCTCTGTCCAGTGAATTATTTTAAGACTTCTAACATTGCTAGGGAACTTCTGTTCCCCCTTGATGGTTGATGTAAGCCACAGTCGTGATATTGTCCGACTGAAATATGATGTACCTCAGAGTTGCTAACTGAGGCCAAGTCTGAAAAGCATGGAATATCGCTCCCAGTTCCAGAATATTCATTAGAAGGAGGGTCTCCTCCTGAGTCCACTATCCCTGAGCCTTCAGGGAGTTCCAGACTGTATCCCAACCTAAAAGGCTGGCATCTGTTGTAACAATTGTCCCATCTGACCTGCGGAAGGTCATACCCTTGGACAGATGGACCCGAGATAGTCACCAGAGAAGAGAATCTCTGGTTTCTTGTTCCGGATTTAACAGGAGAACAAATCTGTGTAATCCCCGTTCCTCTGGCTGAGCATGCATAGTTGCAGTGGTCTGAAATGTAGGCGTGCAAACGGTACTATGTCCCTTGCCGCTACCATTAAGCCGATTACATTCATGTACTGAGCCACCAAAGGGCGCGGATGGAATGAAGAACACGGCAGAAATTTAGAAACTTTGACAACCTGGACTCCGTCAGGTAAATTTTAATTTCTACAAAATCTATCAGAATCCCTAGGAGGAAACCCTTGATATTGGGGATAGAGAACTCTTTCCTTGTTCACTTTCCACCCATGCGATCTCAGAAATGCCAGTACTACGTCCGTATGAGACTTGGCAACTTGGATGTTTGACGCCTGTATCAGGATGTCGTCTAAATAAGGGGCCACTTCTATGCCCCGCGGCCTAAGGACCGCTATGGGCGCCATTGATATACTTGGCGCCATTTGAGCGTGAGTCCCTGGAGCGGGAGTCAAAGGGTCTGACACGTGGGGAGAGTTAGTCGGCATAACTTCCCCCTCGACAGAATCCTCTGGTAAAATAAACGCTATGGGTGCCCTTGATGTACTTGGCGCCATTTGAGCGTGAGTCCCTAAAGCGGGAGTCAAAGGGTCTGACACGTGGGGAGAGTTAGTCGGCATAACTTCCCCCTCGACAGAATCCTCTGGTGATAATGTTTTTAAATACAAAAAATGATCTTTATTGTTTAACATGAAATCAGTACATCTGGTACACATTCTAAAATGGGGTTCCACCATGGCTTTAAACATAATAAACACAGAGCCTCCTCTATGTTAGACATGTTAGAACTAATAAAGAGACTAGTAAGCTTGGAAAACACTTTAAATCAAGTTAACAAGCAAATATAACAAACGTTACTGTGCCTTTAAGAGAAACAAATTTTGTCAAAATTTGAAAAACAGTGAAAAAAGGCAGTAAATCAAACGAAATTTTTACAGTACATGTAATAAGTTAACAGAGCATTGCACCCACTTGCAAATGGATGATTAACCCCTTAATGCAAAAAACAGATAAAAATAAATAAAAAAAAACGACATTTTTTTAAACAGACACAACAAAACTGCCATAGCTGAGCTGTGGATTACCTTCCCTATAACTGTTTCTATGCAAAATTTAAGCCAGCCATGTGGAAAAATTAGGCCCCAATAAGTTTTATCACCAAACATATGTTAAAAAACGATTAAACATGCCAGCAAACGTTTTAAAAACACATTCTTATAAGAGTATGTATGTCTATTAATAAGCCTGATCCAGTCGCTATCACTGCATTTAAGGCTTTACTTACATTACTTCGGTATCAGCAGTATTTTCTTAGTCAATTCCATTCCTTAGAAAAATATATTACTGCACATACCTTAGCATATATCTCTATCAATCAGCCTGGTACCAGTCGCTTTCACTGCATTTAAAGGCTGTACTTACATTACTTCGGTATCAGCAGTATTTTCTTAGTCAATTCCATTCCTTAGAAAAATATTTTACTGCACATACCTTATTTGCAGGAAAACCTGCACGCCATTCCCCCTCTGAAGTACCTTACTCCTCAGAATGTGTGAGAACAGCAACTGGATCTTAGTTACGTCTGCTAAGATCATAGAAAAAACGCAGGCAGATTTTTCTTCCAAATACTGCCTGAGATAAACAGCACACTCCGGTGCCATTTAAAAATAACAAACTTTTGATTGAAGAAATAAACTAAGTATAAAAAACCACAGACTCTCACGACCTCCTATCTATGTTGAGACTTGCAAGAGAATGACAGGTAATGGCAGTTAGGGGAGGAGCTATATAGCAGCTTTGCTGTGGGTGGACTCTTGCAGATTCCTGTTGGGAAGGAGAATATATCCCATAAGTAATGGATGATCCGTGGACTGGATACACTTAACAAGAGAAATAATCCACACCCAGAATAAAGTTTAATGAAAAACAGAAGCAGAAGATTCAAACTGAAACCACTGCCTGAAGTACTTTTCTACCAAAAACTGCTTCAGAAGAAGAAAACACATCAAAATGGTAGAATTTAGTAAAAGTATGCAAAGAGGACCAAGTTGCTGCTTTGCAAATCTGATCAACCGAAGCTTCATTCCTAAACGCCCAGGAAGTAGAAACTGACCTAGTAGAATGAGCTGTAATCCTTCGAGGCGGAATTTTACCCGACTCGACATAGGCATGATGAAATAAAGATTTCAACCAAGATGCCAAAGAAATGGCAGAAGCTTTCTGGCCTTTTCTAGAACCGGAAAAGATGACAAATAGACTAGAAGTCTTTCGGAAAGACTTAGTAGCTTCAACATAATATTACAAAGCTCTAACAGCATCCAAAGAATGCAATGATTTCTCCTTAGAATTCATAGGATTAGGACATAATGAAGGAACCACAATTTCTCTACTAATGTTGTTAGAATTCACAACCTTAGGTAAAAAAATTCAAAAGAAGTTCGCAGCACCGCCTTATCCTGATGCAAAATCAGAAAAGGAGACTCACAAGAAAGAGCAGATAATTCAGAGACTCTTCTGGCAGAAGAGATGGCCAAAAGAAACAAAACTTTCCAAGAAAGTAATATAACGACCAAAGAATGCATGGGTTCAAAAGGAGGAGCTTGAAGAGCCCCCAGAACCAAATTCAAACTCCAAGGAGGAGAAATTGACTTAATGACAGGTTTTATACGAACCAAAGCTTGTACAAAACAATGAATATCAGGAAGATTAGCAATCCTTCTGTGAAAAAGAACAGAAAGAGCAGAGATTTGTCTTCCAAGGAACTTGCGGACAAACCTTTATCAAACCATCCTGAAGAAACTGTAAAATTCTCGGTATTCAAAAAGAATGCCAAGAAAAATGATGAGAAAGACACTAAGAAATATAAGTCTTCCAGACTCTATAATATATCTCTCTAGATACAGATTTACGAGCCTGTCACATAGTATCAATCACAGAGTCAGAGAAACCTCTTTGACCAAGAATCAAGCGTTCAAACTCCATACCTTAAAATTTAAGGATTTGAGATCCTGATGGAAAAAAGGACCTTGCGACAGAAAGTCTGGTCTTAACGGAAGAGTCCACAGCTGGCAAGAGGCCATCCGGACAAGATCCACATACCAAAACCTGTGAGGCCATGCTGGAGCTACCAGCAGGACAAACGAGCATTCCTTTAGAATCTTGGAGAATACTCTTGGAAGAAGAACTAGAGGCGGAAAGATATAGGCAGGATGATACTTGTAAGGAAGTGATAATGCATCCACTGCCTCCGCCCGAGGATCCCGGGATCTGGACAGATACCAGGGAAGTTTCTTGTTTAGATGAGAAGCCATCAGATCTATTTCTGGGAGTTCCCACATTTGAACAATCTGAAGAAATACCTCTGGGTGAAGAGACCATTCGCCCGGATGCAACGTTTGGCGACTGAGATAATCCGCTTCCCAATTGTCTATACCTGGGATATGAACCGCAGAGATTAGACAGGAGCTGGATTCCGCCCAAACCAAAATTCAAGATACTTCTTTCATAGCCAGAGGACTGTGAATCCCTCCTTGATGATTGATGTATGCCACAGTTGTGACATTGTCTATCTGAAAACAAATGAACAACTCTCTCTTCAGAAGAGGCCAAGACTGAAGAGCTCTGAAAATTGCACGGAGTTCCAAAATATTGATCGGTAATCTCACCTCCCGAGATTCCCAAACCCCTTGTGCCGTCAGAGACCCCCACACAGCTCCCCAACCTGTAAGACTTGCATCTGTTGAGATTATAGTCCAGGTCGGAAGAACAAAGAAGCCCCCTGAACTAAACGATGTGATCTGTCCACCATGTCAGAGAGTGTCGTATAATCGGTTTAAAGATATTAATTGAGATATCTTTGTGTAATCCCTGCACCATTGGTTCAGCATACAGAGCTGAAGAGGTCGCATGTGAAAACGAGCAAAGGAGATCGCATCCGATGCGGCAGTCCTAAGACCTAAAATTTCTATGCATAAGGCTACCAAAGGGAATGATTGTGACTGAAGGTTTTGACAAGCTGATATCAATGTTAAACTTCTCTTGTCTGACAAGGACAGAGTCATAGACACTGAATCTATCTGGAAACCTAAAAAGGTTACCCTTGTCTGAGGAATCAATGAACTGATTGGTAAATTGATCCTCCAACCATGATCTTGAAGAAACAACACAAGTCGATTCGTATGAGATTCTGCGAAAATGTGAAGACTGAGCAAGTACCAGAAGATATCGTCCAAATAAGGAAATACCAAAACCCTGTTCTCTGATTACAGACAGAAGGGCACCGAGAACCTTTGAAAAAATTCTTGGAGCTGATGCTAGGCCAAACGGTAGAGCCACAAAACTGGTAATGCTTGTCTAAAAAGAGAATCTCAGAAACTAAAAGTGATCTGGATGAATCGGAATATGCAGATATGCATCCTGTAAATCTATTGTAGACATATAATGCCCTTGCTAAACAAAAGGCAGGATAGTCCTACAGTTACCATCTTGAATGTTGGTATCCTTACATAATGATTCAATATTGATAGATCCGGAACTGGTCTGAAGGAATTGACCTTCTTTGGTACAATGAAGAGATAGAATAAAACCCCAGCCCCTGTTCCAGAACTGGAACTGGCATAATTACTCCAGCCAACTCTAGATCTGAAACACATTTCAGAAATGCTGAGCCTTTGCTGTGTTTACTGGGACACGGGAAAGAAAAAAATCTCTTTGCAGGAGGCCTTAACTTGAAGCCAATTCTGTACCTTTCTGAAACAATGTTCTGAAACCAGAGATTGTGAACGGAATTGATCCAAATTTCTTTGAAGAAAACGTAATCTGCCCCATACCAGCTGAGCTGGAATGAGGGCCGCACCTTCATGGGTACTTAGGAGCTATCTTTAGGTTTCTATAAGGCTTGGATATATTCCAAACTGGAAATGGTTTCCAAACTGATACCGCTCTGAGGATGAAGGATCAGGCTTTTGTTCCTTGTTGTGAGGAAAGGAACGAAAACGATTATTAGACCTAAATTTACCTTAGATTTTTTATCCTTTGGTAAAAAAGTTCCCTTCCCTCCAGTAACAGTTGAGATAGTAGAATCCAACTGAGAACCGAATAATTTATTACCCTGGAAAGAAAGGGAAAGCAAAGTTGACTTTTCTAGCTAAAATAGCTAGAGACATATACCTGACATCAACTCTAATGATATCAAAAGATGGTATCACAAATAAAATTATTAGCATGTTATAGAATAATAATAATGCTATAAAATTATGATCTGTTACTTGTTGCGCTAAAGCTTCTAACCAAAAAGTTGAAGCTGCAGCAACATCCGCTAAAAATATAGCAGGTCTAAGAAGATTACCTGAACATAAGTAAGCTTTTATTAGAAAGGATTCAATTTTCCTATCTAAAGGATCCTTAAGTGAAGTACTATCTGCCGTAGGAATAGTAGTACATTTAGCAGGAGTAGAGACAGCCCCATTAACCTTAGGGATTTTGTCCCAAAAAACTCTAATCTGTCAGATGGCACAGGATATAATTGCTTAAACGTTTAGAAGGAGTAAAAGAATTACCCAAATATTCCATTCCCTGGAAATTACTTCAGAAATAGCATCAGGAGATTAAACACTTCTGGAATAACTACAGGAGATTTAAAAACCTTATTTAAACGTTTAGATTTAGTATCAAGAGGACCAGAATCCTCTATTTCTAATGCAATTAATACTTCTTTAAATAAAGAACGAATAAATTCCATCTTGAACAAATACAAAGATTTATCAGCATCAACCTCTGAGACAGAAACCTCTGAACCAGAAGAACCATTATCAGTATCAGAATGATGATGTTCATTTAAAAATTCATCTGCAAAAAAGAAGTTTTAAAAGACTTTTATGTATACTAGAAGGAAAAATAACAGACATAGCCTTCTTAATGGATTTAAAAAATAAAATCTCTTATGTTATCAGGAACACTCTGAAAATTAGATGTTGACGGAACAGCAACAGGTAATGTAACAGTACTAAAGGAAATTTTATCTGCATTAATAAGTTTGTCATGACATGCAATACAAACAACAGCTGGAGAAACAGATACCAAAAATTTATAGCAGATACACTTAGCTTGGTAGCTCCAGCACCGGGCAGCGATTTTCCTGAAGTATCTTCTGACTCAGTTGCAACGTGGAACATCTTGCAATATGTAATAGAAAAAAAACAACATATAAAGCAAAATTGATCAAATTCCTTAAATGACAGTTTCAGGAATGGGAAAAAATTGCCAGTGAACAAGCTTCTAGCAACCAGAAGCAATAAATAATGAGACTTAAATAATGTGGAGACAAAAATGACGCCCATATTTTTTAGCGCCAAATAAGACGCCCACATTATTTGGCGCCTAAATGCTTTGGGCGCCAAAATGACGCTACATCCGGAACGCCGACACTTTTGACGCAAAAAAAAACGTCAAAAAAATGACGCAACTTCCGGCGACACGTATGACGCCGGAAACAGAAAAAGATTTTTTGCGCAAAAAAAGTCCGCGCCAAGAATGACGCAATAAAATGAAGCATTTTCAGCCCCCGCGAGCCTAACAGCCCACAGGGAAAAAGTCAAATTTTTTAAGGTAAGAAAAAATGATTGAAACAAATGCATTATCCCAAGTATGAAACTGACTGTCTGAAAATAAGGAATGTTGAACATTCTGAGTCAAGGCAAATAAATGTTTGAATACATATATTTAGAACTTTATAAACAAAGTGCCTAACCATAGCTTAGAGTGTCACAGAAAATAAGATTTACTTACCCCAGGACACTCATCTACATGTTTGTAGAAAGCCAAACCAGTACTGAAACGAGAATCAGCAGAGGTAATGGTATATATAAGAGTATATCGTCGATCTGAAAAGGGAGGTAAGAGATGAATCTCTACGACCGATAACAGAGAACCTATGAAATAGACCCCGTAGAAGGAGATCATTGCATTCAAATAGGCAATACTCTCCTCACATCCCTCTGACATTCACTGCACGCTGAGAGGAAAACCGGGCTCCAACCTGCTGCGGAGCGCATATCAACGTAGAATCTAGCACAAACTTACTTCACCACCTCCATAGGAGGCAAAGTTTGTAAAACTGAATTGTGGGTGTGGTGAGGGTGTATTTAAAGGCATTTTAAGGTTTGGGAAACTTTGCCCCTCCTGGTAGGAATGTATATCCCATACGTCTCTAGCTCATGGACTCTTGCTAATTACATGAAAGAAATACTGTTATCAGATTTTTTCCTAATAAAAAGGACTAATTTCTGTAATATCACAGGAACAAGCCAAAGCAAAGTTAGAAAGTTGCCACTGTTTCCCTCTTTAGCTTATAGCTAAATGTATTAAAATATTCCTTATATAAAGCACAGTACAAAACACTGTAAGGCAGAGGTCCGCAACCCTGGGCCCCCAGATGTTTTGGAACTAATTTCCCATGATGCTCAGACAGCCTAAAGTATCTCAGCATCATGGGAAATTTAGTTCCAAAACATCTGGGGGCCCAGGGTTGCGGACCTCTGCCTTACAGTGTTTTGTACTGTGCTTTTATATAAGGGAATATTTTAATACATTTAGCTATAAGCTAAAGAGGGAAACAGTGGCAACTTTCTAACTTTGCTTTGGCTTGTTCCTGTGATATTACAGAAATTAGTCCTTTTTATTAGGAAAAATCTGATAACAGTATTTCTTTCATGTAATTAGCAAGAGTCCATGAGCTAGTGACGTATGGGATATACATTCCTACCAGGAGGGGCAAAGTTTCCCAAACCTTAAAATGCCTTTAAATACACCCCTCACACACCCACAATTCAGTTTTACAAACTTTGCCTCCTATGGAGGTGGTGAAGTAAGTTTGTGCTAGATTCTACGTTGATATGCGCTCCGCAGCAGGTTGGAGCCCGGTTTTCCTCTCAGCGTGCAGTGAATGTCAGAGGGATGTGAGGAGTATTGCCTATTTGAATGCAATGATCTCCTTCTACGGGGTCTATTTCATAGGTTCTCTGTTATCGGTCGTAGAGATTCATCTCTTACCTCCCTTTTCAGATCGACGATATACTCATATATATACCATTACCTCTGCTGATTCTCGTTTCAGTACTGGTTTGGCTTTCTACAAACATGTAGATGAGTGTCCTGGGTAAGTAAATCTTATTTTCTGTGACACTCTAAGCTATGGTTAGGCACTTTGTTTATAAAGTTCTAAATATATGTATTCAAACATTTATTTGCCTTGACTCAGAATGTTCAACATTCCTTATTTTTCAGACAGTCAGTTTCATACTTGGGATAATGCATTTGTTTCAATCATTTTTTCTTACCTTAAAAAATTTGACTTTTTCCCTGTGGGCTGTTAGGCTCGCGGGGGCTGAAAATGCTTCATTTTATTGCGTCATTCTTGGCGCGGACTTTTTTTGCGCAAAAAATCTTTTTCTGTTTCCGGCGTCATACGTGTCGCCGGAAGTTGCGTCATTTTTTTGACGTTTTTTTGCGTCAAAAGTGTCGGCGTTCCGGATGTAGCGTCATTTTTGGCGCCCAAACATTTAGGCGCCAAATAATGTGGGCGTCTTATTTGGCGCTAAAAAATATGGGCGTCATTTTTGTCTCCACATTATTTAAGTCTCATTATTTATTGCTTCTGGTTGCTAGAAGCTTGTTCACTGGCAATTTTTTCCCATTCCTGAAACTGTCATTTAAGGAATTTGATCAATTTTGCTTTATATGTTGTTTTTTTTCTATTACATATTGCAAGATGTTCCTCGTTGCAACTGAGTCAGAAGATACTTCAGGAAAATCGCTGCCCGGTGCTGGAGCTACCAAGCTAAGTGTATCTGCTATAAATTTTTGGTATCTTTTCTCCAGCTGTTGTTTGTATTGCATGTCATGACAAACTTATTAATGCAGATAAAATTTCCTTTAGTACTGTTACATTACCTGTTGCTGTTCCGTCAACATCTAATTTTCAGAGTGTTCCTGATAACATAAGAGATTTTATTTTTTAAATCCATTAAGAAGGCTATGTCTGTTATTTTTCCTTCTAGTATACATAAAAGTCTTTTAAAACTTCTCTTTTTGCAGATGAATTTTTAAATGAACATCATCATTCTGATACTGATAATGGTTCTTCTGGTTCAGAGGTTTCTGTCTCAGAGGTTGATGCTGATAAATCTTTGTATTTGTTCAAGATGGAATTTATTCGTTCTTTATTTAAAGAAGTATTAATTGCATTAGAAATAGAGGATTCTGGTCCTCTTGATACTAAATCTAAACGTTTAATAAGGTTTTTAAATCTCCTGTAGTTATTCCAGAAGTGTTTAATCTCCCTGATGCTATTTCTGAAGTAATTTCCAGGGAATGGAATAATTTGGGTAATTCTTTTACTCCTTCTAAACGTTTAAGCAATTATATCCTGTGCCATCTGACAGATTAGAGTTTTTTGGGACAAAATCCCTAAGGTTAATGGGGCTGTCTCTACTCCTGCTAAATGTACTACTATTCCTACGGCAGATAGTACTTCACTTAAGGATCCTTTAGATAGGAAAATTGAATCCTTTCTAATAAAAGCTTACTTATGTTCAGGTAATCTTCTTAGACCTGCTATATTTTTAGCGGATGTTGCTGCAGCTTCAACTTTTTGGTTAGAAGCTTTAGCGCAACAAGTAACAGATCATAATTTTATAGCATTATTATTATTCTATAACATGCTAATAATTTTATTTGTGATACCATCTTTTGATATCATTAGAGTTGATGTCAGGTATATGTCTCTAGCTATTTTAGCTAGAAAAGTCAACTTTGCTTTCCCTTTCTTTCCAGGGTAATAAATTATTCGGTTCTCAGTTGGATTCTACTATCTCAACTGTTACTGGAGGGAAGGGAACTTTTTTACCAAAGGATAAAAAATCTAAGGTAAATTTAGGTCTAATAATCGTTTTCGTTCCTTTCCTCACAACAAGGAACAAAAGCCTGATCCTTCATCCTCAGGAGCGGTATCAGTTTGGAAACCATTTCCAGTTTGGAATATATCCAAGCCTTATAGAAACCTAAAGATAGCTCCTAAGTACCCATGAAGGTGCGGCCCTCATTCCACTCAGCTGGTATGGGGCAGATTACGTTTTCTTCAAAGAAATTTGGATCAATTCCGTTCACAATCTCTGGTTTCAGAACATTGTTTCAGAAAGGTACAGAATTGGCTTCAAGTTAAGGCCTCCTGCAAGAGATTTTTTTCTTTCCCTCTCCCAGTAAACACAGCAAAGGCTCAGCATTTCTGAAATGTGTTTCAGATCTAGAGTTGGCTGGAGTAATTATGCCAGTTCCAGTTCTGGAACAGGGGCTGGGGTTTTATTCTATCTCTTCATTGTACCAAAGAAGGTCAATTCCTTCAGACCAGTTCCGGATCTATCAATATTGAATCATTATGTAAGGATACCAACATTCAAGATGGTAACTGTAGGACTATCCTGCCTTTTGTTTAGCAAGGGCATTATATGTCTACAATAGATTTACAGGATGCATATCTGCATATTCCGATTCATCCAGATCACTTTTAGTTTCTGAGATTCTCTTTTTAGACAAGCATTACAGTTTTGTGGCTCTACCGTTTGGCCTAGCATCAGCTCCAAGAATTTTTTCAAAGGTTCTCGGTGCCCTTCTGTCTGTAATCAGAGAACAGGGTTTTGGTATTTCCTTATTTGGACGATATCTTGGTACTTGCTCAGTCTTCACATTTTCGCAGAATCTCATACGAATCGACTTGTGTTGTTTCTTCAAGATCATGGTTGGAGGATCAATTTACCAATCAGTTCATTGATTCCTCAGACAAGGGTAACCTTTTTAGGTTTCCAGATAGATTCAGTGTCTATGACTCTGTCCTTGTCAGACAAGAGAAGTTTAACATTGATATCAGCTTGTCAAAACCTTCAGTCACAATCATTCCCTTTGGTAGCCTTATGCATAGAAATTTTAGGTCTTAGGACTGCCGCATCGGATGCGATCTCCTTTGCTCGTTTTCACATGCGACCTCTTCAGCTCTGTATGCTGAACCAATGGTGCAGGGATTACACAAAGATATCTCAATTAATATCTTTAAACCGATTATACGACACTCTCTGACATGGTGGACAGATCACCATCGTTTAGTTCAGGGGGCTTCTTTGTTCTTCCGACCTGGACTATAATCTCAACAGATGCAAGTCTTACAGGTTGGGGAGCTGTGTGGGGGTCTCTGACGGCACAAGGGGTTTGGGAATCTCGGGAGGTGAGATTACCGATCAATATTTTGGAACTCCGTGCAATTTTCAGAGCTCTTCAGTCTTGCCTCTTCTGAAGAGAGAGTTGTTCATTTGTTTTCAGATAGACAATGTCACAACTGTGGCATACATCAATCATCAAGGAGGGATTCACAGTCCTCTGGCTATGAAAGAAGTATCTTGATTTTGGTTTGGGCGGAATCCAGCTCCTGTCTAATCTCTGCGGTTCATATCCCAGGTATAGACAATTGGGAAGCGGATTATCTCAGTCGCCAAACGTTGCATCCGGGCGAATGGTCTCTTCACCCAGAGGTATTTCTTCAGATTGTTCAAATGTGGGAACTCCCAGAAATAGATCTGATGGCTTCTCATCTAAACAAGAAACTTCCCTGGTATCTGTCCAGATCCCGGGATCCTCGGGCGGAGGCAGTGGATGCATTATCACTTCCTTACAAGTATCATCCTGCCTATATCTTTCCGCCTCTAGTTCTTCTTCCAAGAGTATTCTCCAAGATTCTAAAGGAATGCTCGTTTGTCCTGCTGGTAGCTCCAGCATGGCCTCACAGGTTTTGGTATGTGGATCTTGTCCGATGGCCTCTTGCCAGCTGTGGACTCTTCCGTTAAGACCAGACTTTCTGTCGCAAGGTCCTTTTTTCCATCAGGATCTCAAATCCTTAAATTTTAAGGTATGGAGTTTGAACGCTTGATTCTTGGTCAAAGAGGTTTCTCTGACTCTGTGATTGATACTATGTGACAGGCTCGTAAATCTGTATCTAGAGAGATATATTATAGAGTCTGGAAGACTTATATTTCTTAGTGTCTTTCTCATCATTTTTCTTGGCATTCTTTTTGAATACCGAGAATTTTACAGTTTCTTCAGGATGGTTTAGATAAAGGTTTGTCCGCAAGTTCCTTGGAAGACAAATCTCTGCTCTTTCTGTTCTTTTTCACAGAAGGATTGCTAATCTTCCTGATATTCATTGTTTTGTACAAGCTTTGGTTCGTATAAAACCTGTCATTAAGTCAATTTCTCCTCCTTGGAGTTTGAATTTGGTTCTGGGGGCTCTTCAAGCTCCTCCTTTTGAACCCATGCATTCTTTGGTCGTTATATTACTTTCTTGGAAAGTTTTGTTTCTTTTGGCCATCTCTTCTGCCAGAAGAGTCTCTGAATTATCTGCTCTTTCTTGTGAGTCTCCTTTTCTGATTTTGCATCAGGATAAGGCGGTGCTGCGAACTTCTTTTGAATTTTTTTACCTAAGGTTGTGAATTCTAACAACATTAGTAGAGAAATTGTGGTTCCTTCATTATGTCCTAATCCTATGAATTCTAAGGAGAAATCATTGCATTCTTTGGATGCTGTTAGAGCTTTGTAATATTATGTTGAAGCTACTAAGTCTTTCCGAAAGACTTCTAGTCTATTTGTCATCTTTTCCGGTTCTAGAAAAGGCCAGAAAGCTTCTGCCATTTCTTTGGCATCTTGGTTGAAATCTTTATTTCATCATGCCTATGTCGAGTCGGGTAAAATTCCGCCTCGAAGGATTACAGCTCATTCTACTAGGTCAGTTTCTACTTCCTGGGCGTTTAGGAATGAAGCTTCGGTTGATCAGATTTGCAAAGCAGCAACTTGGTCCTCTTTGCATACTTTTACTAAATTCTACCATTTTGATGTGTTTCTTCTTCTGAAGCAGTTTTTGGTAGAAAAGTACTTCAGGCAGTGGTTTCAGTTTGAATCTTCTGCTTCTGTTTTTCATTAAACTTTATTCTGGGTGTGGATTATTTCTCTTGTTAAGTGTATCCAGTCCACGGATCATCCATTACTTATGGGATATATTCTCCTTCCCAACAGGAATCTGCAAGAGTCCACCCACAGCAAAGCTGCTATATAGCTCCTCCCCTAACTGCCATTACCTGTCATTCTCTTGCAAGTCTCAACATAGATAGGAGGTCGTGAGAGTCTGTGGTTTTTTATACTTAGTTTATTTCTTCAATCAAAAGTTTGTTATTTTTAAATGGCACCGGAGTGTGCTGTTTATCTCAGGCAGTATTTGGAAGAAAAATCTGCCTGCGTTTTTCTATGATCTTAGCAGACGTAACTAAGATCCAGTTGCTGTTCTCACACATTCTGAGGAGTAAGGTACTTCAGAGGGGAATGGCGTGCAGGTTTTCCTGCAAATAAGGTATGTGCAGTAAAATATTTTCTAAGGAATGGAATTGACTAAGAAAATACTGCTGATACCGAAGTAATGTAAGTACAGCCTTTAAATGCAGTGAAAGCGACTGGTACCAGGCTGATTGATAGAGATATATGCTAAGGTATGTGCAGTAATATATTTTTCTAAGGAATGGAATTGACTAAGAAAATACTGCTGATACCGAAGTAATGTAAGTAAAGCCTTAAATGCAGTGATAGCGACTGGATCAGGCTTATTAATAGACATACATACTCTTATAAGAATGTGTTTTTAAAACGTTTGCTGGCATGTTTAATCGTTTTTTAACATATGTTTGGTGATAAAACTTATTGGGGCCTAATTTTTCCACATGGCTGGCTTAAATTTTGCATAGAAACAGTTATAGGGAAGGTAATCCACAGCTCAGCTATGGCAGTTTTGTTGTGTCTGTTTAAAAAAATGTCGTTTTTTTTTATTTATTTTTATCTGTTTTTTGCATTAAGGGGTTAATCATCCATTTGCAAGTGGGTGCAATGCTCTGTTAACTTATTACATGTACTGTAAAAATTTCGTTTGATTTACTGCCTTTTTTCACTGTTTTTCAAATTTTGACAAAATTTGTTTCTCTTAAAGGCACAGTAACGTTTGTTATATTTGCTTGTTAACTTGATTTAAAGTGTTTTCCAAGCTTACTAGTCTCTTTATTAGTTCTAACATGTCTAACATAGAGGAGGCTCTGTGTTTATTATGTTTAACAGCCATGGTGGAACCCCATTTTAGAATGTGTACCAGATGTACTGATTTCATGTTAAACAATAAAGATCATTTTTTGTATTTAAAAACATTATCACCAGAGGATTCTGTCGAGGGGGAAGTTATGCCGACTAACTCTCCCCACGTGTCAGACCCTTTGACCTCCCGCTTTAGGGACTCACGCTCAAATGGCGCCAAGTACATCAAGGGCACCCATAGCGTTTATTTTACCAGAGGATTCTGTCGAGGGGGGAAGTGTATGCCGACTAACTCTCCCCACGTGTCAGACCCTTTGACTCCCGCTCCAGGGGACTCACGCTCAAATGGCGCCAAGTATATCAATGGCGCCCATAGCGGTCCTTAGGGCCGCGGGGCATAGAAAGTGGCCCCTTATTTAGACGACATCCTGATACAGGCGTCAAACATCCAAGTTGCCAAGTCTCATACGGACGTAGTACTGGCATTTCTGAGATCGCATGGGTGGAAAGTGAACAAGGGAAAGAGTTCTCTATCCCCAATATCAAGGGTTTCCCTCCTAAGGGATTCTGATAGATTTTGTAGAAATTAAAATTTACCTGACGGAGTCCAGGGTTGTCAAAGTTTCTAAATTTCTGCCGTGTTCTTCATTCCATCCGCGCCTTTGGTGGCTCAGTACATGAATGTAATCGGCTTAATGGTAGCGGCAAGGGACATAGTACCGTTTGCACTCCTACATTTCAGACCACTGCAACTATGCATGCTCAGGCCAGAGAACGGGGATTACACAGATTTGTTCTCCTGTTAAATCCGGAACAAGAAACCTAGAGATTCTCTTCTCTGGTGACTATCTCGGGTCCATCTGTCCAAGGGTATGACCTTCCGCAGGTCAGATGGGACAAATTGTTACAACAGATGCCAGCCTTTTTAGGTTGGGATACAGTCTGGAACTCCCTGAAGGCTCAGGGATTAGTGGACTCAGGAGGAGACCCTCCTTCTAATGAATATTCTGGAACTGGGAGCGATATTCCATGCTTTTTCAGACTTGGCCTCAGTTAGCAACTCTGAGGTACATCATATTTCAGTCGGACAATATCACGACTGTGGGCTTACATCAACCATCAAGGGGGAACAGAAGTTCCCTAGCAATGTTAGAAGTCTTAAAATAATTCACTGGACAGAGACTCACTCTTGTCTAAAAGCTATCCCTATCCCAGGTGTTGAGAACTGGGAGGCAGATTTTCTAAGTCGTCAGACTTTTCATCCGGGGGAGTGGGAATTCCCTCCGGAGGGGTTTGCACAAGATCAAGCAGGAGAGTGCTTTGGTGCTTTTGACAGCGCCTGCGTGGGCCACGCAGGACCTGGTATGCAGATCTGGTGGACATGTCATCCTTTCCACCACGGGTCTCTGCTTCTGAGACAGGACCCTCTACCTCAGGGGTCTTTTCAACCATCTAAATATAACTAATCTGAGATGGACTGCCTGGAGACAGAACGGCTTGATGTTATCATGGCTTCTCCGAGTCAGTAATTGATACCTTTAATACAGGCATAAAAGCCTGTCTCTAGGAAAATTTAACATAAGATATGGTTGTATAATATCTTATTGTTATGAATCCAAGGGTTACTCATGGAGTAAAGTCTGGATTCCCAGTATATTATCTTTTCTCCAAGATGATTTTGAGAAAAGGGGTTGTCAGCTAGTTCTTTAAAAGGACAGATTTCTACTCTGTCTATTCTTTTGCACAAGCGTCTGGCAGGTATTCTAGACGTTCAGCTTTGGTCAGGCTTTGGTTATGAACTAAGCCTGTGGTTAAAAATGGTGCGCCGCCTTGGAGCTTAAAGCTGGTTCTTAAGGTTCTTCAAGGAGTTCCATTTGAACCTTTTCATTCCATAGATATCAAACTTCTATCTTGGAAATTCCTTTTTGGTAGCTATTTCCTCGGCTCTATAGAGTCTCCGAGTTATCTGCGTTGCAATGTGATTCTCCTTATCTGGTTCTCCGTACGGATAAGGTAGTCCTGTGTACCAACTGGGTTTTTACCTAAGGTGGTATCTAACATGAATAACACTCAAGAGATTGTTGTTCCATTCTGTATCCTAAATCCTTCTTCAAAGAAGGAACGTCTATTACACAATTTGGACGTGGTTCGTGTTTTAAAGTTTTTACTTACAAACTAATACAGATTTTCATCAAACATTCACCTTGTTTGTTGTCTATTCTGGACAGAGGAGAGGTCAAAGGACTTCAGGCAACCTCTCTGGTCTTTTTGGTTAAAAAGCATAATTCATTTAGCTTATGAGACTGCTGGACAGCAGCCCTCTGAAGGGATTACAGCTCATTCTACTAGAGCTGTGGTTTTCACTTGGGCCTTTTTTTAAATGTGGCTTCTGTTGAACAGATTACAAGACGGAGGTCTTGGTCTGGCGTTTCATACTTTTTCAAATTTAACAAATTTGATACCTTGCTTCTTCGGAGGCTATTTTTTGGGAGAAAGGGGTTTTTTACAGGCAGGTGGTAACTTCCGTTTAAGGTACCTGCCTTGGTCCCTCCCATCATCCGTGTACTTTAGCTTTGGTATTGGTATCCCATAAGTAATGGATGATCCGTGGACTGGATACACTTAACAAGAGAAAACATAATTTATGCTTACCTGATAAAATTTATTTCTCTGTAGTGTATCCAGTCCACGGCCCGCTCTGTCACTTTAAGGCAGGTAATTTTTCCATTAAACTACAGTCACCACTGCACCCTATGGTTTTTCCTTTCTCTGCTTAGTTTTCGGTCAAATGACTGGTAATGGCAGTTAGGGGGAGGAGCTATATAGCAGCTTTGCTGTGGGTGGACTCTTGCAGCTTCCTGTTGGGAAGGAGAATATATCCCATAAGTAATGGATGATCCGTGGACTGGATACACTACAAGAGAAATAAATTTATCAGGTAAGCATAAATTTATGTTTTTCAGCAGGAATTGGCTGTCTTTGTTTTATCCCTCCCTCTCTAGTGACTCTTGCGTGGAAAGATCCACATCTTGGGTAGTCATTATCCCATACGTCACTAGCTCATGGACTCTTGCTAATTACATGAAGAGAAAACATAATTTATGTAAGAACTTACCTGAATAAATTCATTTCTTTCATATTAGCAAGAGTCCATGAGGCCCGCCTTTTTTGTGGTGGTTATGATTTTTTTGTATAAAGCACAATTATTCCAATTCCTTATTTTATATGCTTTCGCACTTTTTTTCTTATCACCCCACTTCTTGGCTATTCGTTTAAACTGAATTGTGGGTGTGGTGAGGGGTGTATTTATAGGCAATTTTAAGGTTTGGGAAACTTTGCCCCTCCTGGTAGGAATGTATATCCCATACGTCACTAGCTCATGGACTCTTGCTAATATGAAAGATATGGAATTTATCAGGTAAGTTCTTACATAAATTATTTTTTGTCTCGCCGGTCTGGGTAACAGAAGTTGATTATAGAAGTATTTGAGTTCATGACTATTTTCCCCTAAGGCAGAACATGCCTGTGATCTGAGATGTCATTGCAGAAAAATGAGGGATATGCCTTTTTGACTGAATAGGAACTTTCTGTTGGATTTTCTATTTTGTTTGTATATTTTTTGTATATAATTTGTGTGTGTGTGTGTGTATATGTGATATTTCAAGGGTTTATACTGAAAGTATCTCTGGCACCATCTATGGTGCTATCATATAAATCTGTTTTGTTTTTTTAGCATTAATAAGGGAGGTATCCTGAAATGTTGCTGTTGCCTAAACCCCGTTCTTTTAATAATTCATTTTGCTATATGCTGCCACATTTCTGCTGTTTGGAGTTGGCTTCCTTTGTGGGTATTGAGAAGTTACCCATAGTGGCGTGCATTGTACCCTGGGTGCTGGACTGACTATTGCTGATTGATTGTAGGAAAATGCAGCATGTCTGCAGAAAGAAAAGGACACATGCAGGATGTGTTTAGCGCATTTACTTTGCAGCACTGCTCCACATAAGGTTGTTCTCAAATAGCGCGATACTCTGGCTGCACTGTGTAAGTTATACCTGCATGTTCCAATCCACAAGAATCATTTTCAGTTCCTAAGGTTGCTTTTCTGTATCAGCACTTCCAGTTCGTAGCACTTCCATTTGGCTTAGCTACTGCACCCAGGATATTTACAAAGGTTCTGGATGCTCTTATGGCGGTGGCCAGAACTCAAGGAATTACAGTAGCACTGTACCTGGACTATATCTTGGTACAGGCACCATCTTTTCGTCTGGTAAAAGATCACTCAGATTTTTCTTCTGAGTCTTCTTCAGGTCTCATGGATGAAGATAAACTTGGAAAAGAGTTCTCTTACTCCATATACCAATGTTGAATTTCCTGGTTATGGTTATAGACTCAGTATCCAATAGGAATCTTTCTAATAGATCAGCGATGTCGCAAGCTGACATCGGCATGCTTGCCCTCCCAGGCCGCCTCAATAATCTTCAGTGGCCCTAGGTGCATTGAGGTGATTGGGATTCATGGTGTCTTGTATGGACATTATTCCTTTTTGCCAGATTCCGTCTCAGACCTTTACAACTATGCATGTTGAGTACAGTGAACAGCGATCATTCGGACCTGTCACAACAGATCGTATTGGACAGCCTGTCGAGAGATTCGCTCTCTTGGTGGCTTTGTCAGGATCTCCTGTCTCAAGGCAACGTGGTTCTTTAGACCGTCCTGGGAGATTGTGACTACAAACTCCAGCATTTCAGGCTGGGGAGCAGTCTGGGGTTGCCAGGGAACAAGGTTTGTGGACTCAGAGTCCACTCATCCAATCAATATTTTGGAACTGCGGGCAATCTTTCAATTCGCTGAAGGCTTGGGCCCCTTCTGGGTTTGTCCAGTTTATCAGATTCCAACCAGACAGTATAGCGACGGTTGCTTACATCATGGAGGAACGAGAAGTTCCTTAGCAATGAGGGAGGTGTCTCCAATCTTAGAATGGGCAGAAAGCCCACAGCTGAGTGCCGTCAGCGATCCACATTCTGGGTGTGGACAACTGTAAAGCAGACGTTCCTCAGCAGGCAATCTTTTCACCTGGGGGGAATGGTCTCTCCACCCTGAGGTGTTTTTGGAGAGATATGCAGCAGATAGGGGATGTCGGAGATAGATCTAATGGCCTCTCGTCAAAATTGCCAAACTACCCAGGTATGGGTCAAGAATCAAGGAACCCTCAAGCAGAGTTAAGGGTCAGTTTTCATGTAAAAGTGCCTGGTTTTTAAAAAACTATTAAAAACAGGAACACTTTCATTCATGAAAATTGAGCATAACATCGTATTTTAAAAATACTTACCTTGTTCTTCTGAAACGCCCGATGCCCCGCCTGCTTTCTTCCTGGTTTACTTACCCAGCAATGACGAAAACCAGCTTCTTCCAATCACGGCGTTGCCTCTGGAAATGATTACCCCGGGAGGGAAGCCGTGATTGGAGGATGCCGGAAACATCATTGGCTGACGCAATGAAGTGGCTTGCGACGGGGCTGGTGAAGCATTGGAGCAGCTTCAAGAAGAAAGGTAAGTATATATTTAAAAAACGGCTGAAAATGTCAATTTTCATGAATGAAAGCTGCCCTTGTTTTTAATAGTTTTTTTAAAAAAACGGGGCACTTTCACATGAAAATTGACCTTCACTTAATAGATGCTCTAGCGGTTTCGTGGAGGTTCAGACTCGTATATCGCTTTCCTCCATTGCCTTACTTTGATTCACGCTCGGTAAGCCGGTTACTCAGAGTATCTACCATAAAGGTATGGCGAACTTACCTGCACTGGTGTGAGGGAACGTGGGTTTTCCTTGGCATAAGGGTAAAAGTTGCCAGATTTTTATCTTTTCTCCAGGGTGGTTTTGGAGAAGAGGGTCTAGCTGCCAGTTCTCTGAAGGGACAGATATCGGCCCTGTCAGTGTTGCTGCACAAAAGATTAGCTGAGCTTCCAGATGTGCAGTCCTTTGTTAAGGCTCTGACTAGGATCAGACCTGTGTTTAGACATGTGACTCCGCCTTGGAGTCCCAATCTTGTGTTTTCGTGTTTTTGCAGCAGGCTTCGTTTAAGCCCATGCATACTGTTGATATTAAACTGTTATCTTGGTAAGTTTTGTTTCTATTAGCCAATGCCTCTGCTCGCAAAGTCTCTGAGCTTTACAGTGTGACCCACCTTACCTTGTTTTTTCATGCCGATAAGGCGGTTTTACGTACGAGGTTAGGTCTATGATCAGATTTGTAAGGTGGCTACCTGGTCCTCCTTACACACTTTTTCTACATTTCACAAATTTTATGGTGTTTGCTTCTGCTGAAGCAGCTTTCGGGAGAGAGGTTTTGCAGGCTGTGGTGCGCTCAGGTTAGGGTCCGTCTCTTTATTTCCCTCCCGTTACTCCTTCAGTGTCCTCTGGAGCTTGGCTATTGTTTTCCCAACAGTAAGAATGTCGTCTTGGTCCCTGGCCTTATGGAAAGAAAACAAAATGTATGCTTACTAGATAAATTCCTTCTTTCCTGGCAGGGAGAGTCCATGACCCCGCCCGGTTAGAATTTTTTAGGTGGCTCCCTTTCTGTTTTTCTTCTGGCACCTTTATACCCTGATGTTTCTCCTGCTTTTCCTCGTTCCCTCGGTCGAATGACTGGGGATGGGGAAAGTGGAGGGATATTTAAGCCTTTTTTGGCTGGGGTGGTCTTTGCCTCCTCCTGGTGGCCAGGTGTTGTATTTCCCAACAGTAAGGAATGTTGTTGGGGACTCTACCTGCCAGGAAAGAAAGGAATTTATCTGGTAAGCATTCATTTAGTTTTTTTACAGTGCACTGTGGTTGTTGTTGTTTGTATGGAGTGCAATGCAGAAATAAGGACCTTATAGCAGCTCTTTACTTAAATATAATAACAAATAGACGCCCCTCTCTCATATTGTGAATGCTGCTATGTACAGACAATACAATCGAACAATAACTTTTATTACCTATCTATTTTAGAGTCTTCTATACAATCCAGTTTCCAGCATATCGAGAGGTTGTTTAACAGACAGAAGACACAATCTGGACTGCAGGTGATAGTCATTTTCACAACTGTAATATATATTTTGAAGACATGAAGGATAAACTGCAAGACTCCTCAACCATATAGTTAATGGCGAAACAATATGTATATTGAGTTCTTATTGTATTAAACATTTAAGGCGTAATAGAAAATAGCATTAAATGACTTCTGTCTTGTAGAACTGATGCAAAAGTAAATATTAGTAGTTTATTTCATGTCTGTACAGTATATTGACAGAGCCATTGCGGGGCCCAAGGCAGGATGACAAAATGGAGCCCCCTTTATCCCCGCCCAATATCCGCCCCAACCCCACCCAATCTCTACCCCCAACCCCGCCCAATCTCCGCCCCCAACGTTTTAAAAAAAAAAATGGGACAAAAATAATTTACGGTAAAGCACAACATTTTAAATATAAAAAAACATATAAATCCACTAAAGTGGAGCACTATAACATTGTATATTGCAATATACCATTTGTACTATTGGAACAACGGTTTATGTATATAATGAAGAATTATCTCACAGTTGAACTGGCCTTATTTTTATGTGTTTTCTTACGATAACAGTACATTAGAGATGCTAAGGCCGTCCTAGCAAGTACAAGTCCGTAGGCAGAAGACAGCGCGGGCCCTCTTCCCAGAACAAAAACACTCTACCACACAAACACCTGTGCACAAATATAATACACGCACCAGAGATCCACACACTCAGACACATACACAGGTGTAAACCACCCACACACACACAGCCCCCCACACAACACACACACACACACACACCCACCCACACAACACACCACACAACCACCCACACAACACACACACACAGCCCCCACACAACACACACACACAGCCCCCACACAACACACACACACAGCCCCCACACAACACACACACACAGCCCCCACACAACACACACACACAGCCCCCACACAACACACACACACAGCCCCCACACAACACACACAGCCCCCACACAACACACACAGCCCCCACACAACACACACACACAGCCCCACACAACACACACACAGCCCCCACACAACACACACACACAGCCCCCACACAACACACACACACAGCCCCCACACAGACACACACACACAGCCCCCCACACAACACACACATACAGCCCCCCACACAACACACACACACAGCCCCCACACAACACACACACAGCCCCCACACAACACACACACAGCCCCCACACAACACACACACAGCCCCCACACAACACACACACAGCCCCCACACAACACACACACACAGCCCCCACACAACACACACACAGCCCCCACACACACACACACCCACACACACAGCCCCCCCACACAACACACACACACAGCCCCCACACAACAACACACACACAGCCCCCACACAACACACACACACAGCCCCCACACACACACACACACAACCACCCACACAACACACACACACAACCACCCACACAACACACACACACAAGCCCCCACACAACACACACACACATCAGCCCCAACACTACAACACACACACACACAACCACCCACACAACACACACACACAGCCCCCACACAACACACACACACAGCCCCCACAAAACACACACACAGCCCCCACACAAAACAAACACACACACAGCCCCCCCACACAACACAAACACACACACAGCCCCCACACAACACACACACACAGCCCACACACAACACACACACACAGCCCCCACACACACACACACACACACAGCCCGCACACACTCACACAGCCCCACACACGGACCCGCAAGCACGCACATACAGTCCCGCACGCACGCACAGATAGCCCCCACACAACACACACACACAGCTTCCCACACAACACACACAGCCCCCCACCCCACACACACACAGCCCCGCACAACACACACAGCCCCCCACCCCACACACACAGCCTCCACCCCCACCCCAAGCCCCCCCCACACACATACACGCAGCCCCCACACAACACACACAGCCCCACACATACACACAGCCCCCCACCCCACACACACAGCCTCCCCCCCCACACACAGCCCCCCCCACACACATACAGCCCCCCACACAACACACACAGCCCCACACATACACACAGCCCCCCACACACACATACACCGCCTCCCCCCCACACAACCACACACACACACAGCCCCCACACAACACACACACACACAGCCCCACACAAACACACACACAGCCCCCACACAACACTCACACAGCCCCCACACACACAACACACACACACAGCCCCCACACACACACACAGCCCCCGCACGCACGCACATACAGCCCCGCACGCACGCACAGATAGCCCCGCATGCACGCACAGATAGCCCCCACACAACACACACACACAGCCCCCACACAACACACACAGCCCCCCACACAACACACACAGCCCCCCACCCCACATACACACAGCCCCCCACACACACATACACAGCCTCCCCCACACACACAGCCCCCCACATACACAGCCCCCCACACACATACACACAGCCCCCCACCCCACACACACACAGCCCCCCACACACCCACACACAGCCCCCCACCCCACACACACACAGCCCCCCCCACACACATACACACAGCCCCCACACAACACACACAGCCCCACACATACACACAGCCCCCACACACACACAGCCCCCACACACACATACACACAGCCCCCACACAACACACACACAGCCCCCACACAACACTCACACACACAGCCCCCACACAACACACACACACACAGCCCCCACACAACACACATACAGCCCCACACAACACACACACACACAGCCCCCACACAACACATACACAGCCCCCACACAACACACACACAGCCCCCACACACACAGCCCCCACACACACAACACACAACCCCCACACACACACACAACCCCACACACACGGCCCCGCAAGCACGCACAGATAGCCCCGCACGCATGCACAGATAGCCCCCACACAACACACACACACAGCCCCCCACACACACATACACAGCCCCCCACACACACATACATAGCCTCCCCCACACACACAGCCCCCCACATACACAGCCTCCCCCCCACACACAGCCCCCCACACACATACACAGCCTCCCCCCACACACACACAGCCCCCACACACACACAGCCCCCACACAAACACACACACAGCCCCCCCCCCCCACACACACACAGCCCCACACACACACACAGCCCCCGCACGCACGCACACACAGCCCCCGCACGCACAGATAGCCCCCGCACGCACGCACACACACACACATAGCCCACACAGACAGCCCCACACACACACATCAGATAGCCCACACACACCACATTCTGTCACATAAACTCACACTTTCACTCTGTCTCACATTACATTTTAGTGGTGGACACATTTTAGTCAAGTCTAATGTCAAATTGAGATATATATATTATTATTGATATATATATTGAGAAGTATGTAAAAGTTAAATTTAATTTATCACACCACAGTGGATGTATTACCACAAATTAATGGTCCATGCCACAAATGTATCACAAGAAATACAGAAAAAAACAGCTTCATTAACATCAGAAACTCTTTCAAACAATATATAAAGTCTTTGTGCTCCTCTTAGCTTATCTCCCCAAATTTACCTTATACAAATTTATAAAGATAAAAATTGCAATCAAGGAAGAGACGTGAGGACTTAGAGTCACGCTCTAGTTAAATATACATGTTTTTGCTTCTGCAATTTAATCAACCTAAGCATTTATATGTCCCTTATGGTCAACATTGTTGCACCCCCATATGTTATGTTCTAGAAAGCAGCCCTGTCTGCTGGAGGCAGAGAGCTGCTAATTCTTGGCAATGGATGTGATCAAAATCTATTACACATTCATATGAAATATTTTAAACAGGGTTTCAGATTTGAGGTCATCCTCTGGTTTTCAAGTAACCTGGCACTGGTAAGCTAACACTTTGCATTGACAGGATTTGGCAGCAATTTTTAAAAAACTTTATTTATGACCAAACAGCTGGGGTACACAACATCACCTCACCATGCAGGGTAGGAAAGATATATCATAGAACAAAGCACTTGAAATATCAGAGTACAAATTAAGATCAAGCATTCCTATCATACCAGCAGCAGCAGCCCGTGGTGATGCACAGTCATGACGTGTAATCAAACAGTTGTTTGTTTTATATATATGAGAATCAATATAATAAACTAACCACATTATATATGAGTCATTTTAAGGCATACACTATATAAAAATGTAATTTAACACTTCTAGACCTCTGTAAATATGATATATAAATTATTAATTTGTCCAAACAACTGTGCATTATAAATGTTCACATTGCAAATTGCAGTTGACTACTAATCAGCAAGAAGTGAAACTAAGAGCTGGTGAATTATCATTGATTACAATATAGTCTAGAACCTGTTAGCACTCATACTTGACATAAACAGTCATAGGTTCCAATCAGATAGTGCAGACTATAATCAGACCAGTTGTTAGTCTCGTTGTCGACTCACAGTACTCACGGACTCCTCACTCCCTGCACCGCTTCTGTTAACTGATTGTGACTCCTGACTCACTCCAGTCTGACTGACACAGCCCTTTGGTGCTCCGCCGGCGCCCCTCCCCTCCCCTCCCCTCCAGCCCCACCGCAACCACCCGCAGTCACTCTGTGCCTGCCCTCCTTACCTCACCTCCCAGGCTAAAATTTGCACACAAAATTTAAAAAATGGAGCCAAAAAAAAATTAATTTTTTTTAATTAAAAAAAAAGTCAGATTTTTATTTATTTTTTACCGATGCGGCGAGGGCCCCTTGACCGCGGGGCTCGAGGTGGCCTCCCTCGCTCGCCTTGCCCAAGAGGCCCGGCCCTGTTTATTGACTCATTTAAATCAAATTACAAGTGTAAAAAGAAGACCCTAGATTACGAGTGGAGCACCAATATTTGAACGCCACTCAATAATACCAGCGCACGTAAAAAGTGCGCTGGTATTACAAGTTACCAAAATACGTAATGTCCACAGCACCTGAATGTAGTAAACTTTCCTTTATTCCAGACATATTAAAACAGCAACACGTTTCGTGACCATCGTGTCACTTAGTCATGCTAGCATGATTAAGTGACACATGGTCACGAAACGTTGCTGTTTTAATATGTCTGAATAAAGGAAAGTTTACTACATTCAGGTGCTGTGGACATTACGTTCTTTTGGATATTTGGAGGGGTTAGGCAGTTTACCCCAGTCTACAAGAGCACCATTGCAGAAGTGCTGGCCCAAGCTTCTAATATTTGGTATTACAAGTTAGGAGCAATGCGAATGGCAACCTCGAGGAAGGCCTGGGAAACCTTGCACTCGAGAGAGTCCTTCCATAGGCTCCAATGGAAGCCTCGTTCTCATTCCATCACGCACAACAAAGCACCTAGCGCAGCGACTACTCGCTGCAGCAAAATAAAAATATAGATGTATATGAATACATACATATGAATGATGTTATGTTAATATACGTATATACTAATATTAGCACAAACTGTAACTATATATGTATATAAAGCATATACATAAATATGTCCAGTAAAAACACAGCCCCCATTGACCTCAATGTAAAGGCACTTACATTAAAAACCTGCTTTGTGCAGATTTAAAAAAAATAAAGAAACTCCTCTTTTTTATTTTAGATTAAATAACTTTCCTCTTTATTTGGGGGGCATTGGTGCACATTTGTTTTATTAACCAGAGGTTTGACCTCTGGTTAATTGTGCAAAGTGAAACCATGAGGCTCGCAGGAACATTACCCAAGCCACTTGTAATCGCTGTGGTATTTAACATGTGCCTGTAAACGGGGCAAATTTGCCCCCTTTATGGGCGCACGTTTAAAATAGTGCTCCACTTGTAATCGGGCCCAAAATGATTGAATGTTTTATATGCAAATAATAATGTACTAATAAAATTCCTCTAACTGTGTTTTACACCTGCAACAGAGGTGCATTGCTGCTCCTCGGCCTACCAAAGTATGCTTTTTAAGAAAGGATGCAAAGAAAACCAAATTCAGCTTATAATAGTACATTTAAAAATCTATTAAAGGGACAGTCTACACTTTGGTCATCTCTAAAGTCTTACCTTCGATTAAACTGCAAATAGCCTCTTGCACCTTTTCTATATCATGCTGCATGATATAGAAAGGGGTGCAGGATGCTATTTGCAGCTTAATCTAAGGTAAGACTTTAAAGGGACACTAAACACAATTTTTTGTTTCGTGATTACAGATAGAGCATGCAGTTTTTTAAGCAACTTTCTAATTTACTCCTATTATCAATTTTTCTTCGGTCTCCTTGCTTTCTTTATTTGAAAAAGATAGCATCTAAGCTATTTTTTGGTTCAGAACCCTGGAAAGGCACTTGTTTATTGGTGGGTGAATTTATCCACCAATCAGCAGAAACAACCCAGTTTGTTCACCAAATATGGGGCCGGCATCTAAACTTACATTCTTGCATTTCAAATAAAGATACCAAGAGAATGAAGACCAATTTGATAATAGGAGTCAAATAGAAAGTTGCTTAAAATTGCATGCTCTATCTGAAAAATACAAAGAAAAAATTTGGTTTCAGTGTCCCTTTAAGATGACTAAGGTGTAAACTGTCCCTTTAAAACAGCAAGTTTTATCTGAATCATTAAAGATGACTTTCATATCCCTTTAAATTAAAACATTTTTGTAATAATCCCCAAGGCAGAACATACTGCGATCTGTGATGTCATTGTAGAAAATGCGACATGTCTGCAGAAAGAGCGGGACTCCTCACACAGATCTGCATGCACTGTGTTAAAAGAAGATGTTTGATTTTGAGTCCTGAATCTACCTAATCCAATCAGCCAATAGAATGCGAGCTCAATCTGATTGACTGATTGGATCAGCCAATCGGATTAAACTTCAATCTGATTGGCTGATTCAATCAGCCAATCAGATTTTTTCTTACCTTAATTCCGATTGGCTGATAGAATCCTATCAGCCAATCGGGAATTGAAGGGACCGCCATCTTGGATGACGTCCCTTAAAGGAATATCCATTCGTCGGTAGTCGTCGGGGAAGAAGAAGGATGGCTCCGCGTCGGCTCGTCCTGAAGATGGCTCCGCTCCGGATGGATGAAGATTGAAGGCGCCGCCTGGATGAAGACTTCTATCGGATGGAAGACTTTTTCAGCGCCGCCTGGATGATGACTTCATCGGATGGAAGATTCTTCAGCGTTCCCTTGGATGATGACTTCCTTCCGCTCCGGATCTCCTCTTCCCGGTTCCATCGGTGGGTCGGCTGGCTGGCTGAAGACGAATAAAGTAGGATGATCTTCAGGGGGGTAGTGTTAGGTTTATTTAAGGGAGGTTTGGGTTAGATTAGGGGTATGTGGGTGGTGCGGTTTTAATGTTGGGGGGGGTTGTATTTTCTTTTGCAGGCAAAAGGGCTGAATTCTTTGGGCTCATGCCCCCGCAAAAGGCCCTTTTAAGGGCTGGTAAGGTAAAAGAGCTTGAACTTTTTTATTTAGAATAGGGGTAGAGCATTTTTTTATTTTGGGGGGCTGTGTTATTTTATTAGGGGGCTTAGATTAGGTGTAAGTATCTTAAAATTGTTGTAATATGTTTTAAATGTTTGTAACTTATTTGTTTATTTTTGTAATTTAGTTAGTTTATTTAATTTAATTTAATTGTAGTTATTTGTAGCTAATTTATTTAATTAATGTAATGATAGTGTAGTGTTAGGTTTAATTGTAACTTAGGTTTACAGGTATTTTGATTTATTTTACAGGTAATTTTGTATTTCTTTTAGCTAGGTAGTTATTAAATAGTTAATAACTATTTAATAACTATTCTAACTAGCTAAAATAAATACCAAGTTACTGTAAAATAAATATAAATCCTAAAATAGCTACAAATGTAATTATTAATTATATTGCGCTATCTTAGGGTTTATTTTACAGGTAAGTATTTAGTTTTAAATAGGATTAATTTATTTAATGATAGTGTAGTGTTAGGGTGTAATTGTAAACTTAGGTTAGTTTTATTTTACAGGTAAATTTCTCTTTATTTGAGCTTGTAGCTATTAAATAGTTTATAACTATTTAATAACTATTGTACCTAGTTAAAATAAATTGAAAGTTTACCTATAAAATAAAAATAAATCCTAAGCATAGCTACAATATAATTATTATTTATATTGTAGCTATATTAGGGTTTATTTTAAAGGTAAGTATTTAGTTTTAAATAGGATTGATTTATTGAATAAGAGAAATATTATTTAGATTTATTTAATTAATATTTAAGTTAGGGGGGGTTTTAGGGTTTAGTGTTAGACTTCGGTTTTAGGGGTTAATAATTTTATTACAGTGGTTGGCGGCGGTAGTAGGGGGGGGGCAGGATAGGGGTTAATACACTTATTGGTAGGCGACGGTGTGGGGGGGGCAGATTAGGGGTTAATAAGTTATTAATATAGGTTGCGGCGGGGTCCAGGGAGCGGCGGTTTAGGGGTTAAACTATTAGTTGCGGCGAGGTCCGGGATCAGCAGGATAGGGGTTAATAACTTTTATTATAGAGGCCGACGGTATAGGGGGGGCAGGATAGGGGTTAATAGTATCATGTAGGTGGCGGCGGTTTAGGGGTTTAATACTTATATTATAGTTGCCGGCGGGGACCGGGAGCGGCGGTTTAGGGGGTTAACATATTTATTATAGCTTGTGGTGGGCTCCTGGAGCGACGGTTTAGGGGTTTAATCAGTTTATTAGCGTGGCGGTGGGCTCCCGGAGCGGCGGTTTAGGGGGGTAATAACTTTATTTAGTTGCGGCGGTGTAGGGGGGGCAGATTAGGATGTTTAGACTCGGAGTACATGTTACGAGTGTTAGGCGTAGGACAGCTCCCATAGAATCAATGGGATGTCTGGCAGCAGCGATTCCCTATGGGATCCGCCGCCTCCAGGGCCGGGGCGGTTTGAAAACAGGTACGCTGTGCCGGAAAAGTGCCGAGCGTACCTGCTAGTTTTTGATAACTAGCAAAAGTAGTCAGATTGTGCCGCACTTGTGTGCGGAAACATCTGGAGTGACGTAAGACTCGATCTGTGTCGGACTGAGTCCGGCGGATCGAAGCTTACATCACTAAATTCCTACTTTTTGCCGGTGTGTAGGGCTTGATCAACTTAGGCGGAATCAGCCTCGCCACAAATACGCTGCGGAATTCCAACGTATTTGAGGTTGGCGGCTTGATAACTACCCCCCCATGTGTCAGTGGTGTTTCCCCCTTCGTAGCTGAATGTCCTGACTATCAGAGCAGAAGGAGACCGGTTGAAAGCTGCTCTTTAGCAGCGTGCATGGAGAAATGTAAGACGATTCCTCCCCAACTTTTTTTTTATGTTTCTCTTCACCTCAGCAGGCTCCGTGCTATTGGAGCGACAAAACCCCCACCAACAAACTCTTAAAGAGGTACTTAAAATGCTGGTTAGTGGCTTCAGAGAATACTGCAATTTTATGACAGCCCTTTCTTGCAATTATATGGGTTAACTGGTTGAAAAATTATAGCTACCCGGGGCCGTGGGTTATGTGCGAGGGGCTGTAACCACTCAAAAGTCATTTAATTCATTGAAGTGTAACTTGCGAGTGATGGGTCTGCTTTCATTTGTATTTTAGTTAACAATGGTTTTGCTTTTAACTAATTTTTTATATGTACATCACATTGTATTTAAATATAATGCAGTAGTGAGTCTTCATTTGTATTTTAATTTGGCAATGATCTGCTTTAAACAATTCTTAACATGTAATATACCATTGATTTAATATATATATATATATATATATGTGTGTGTTATATATTTGTTTAAAAAAAAATATATATATATGTGTGTATTTGGTAAATATATGTATATGCATACATACACACCAGACCATTGTAGTTGTGTGTGTGTGTGTGTATATATATAATATATATTTATATATATATATATATATATATATATAGTATACATATATACAGGGAGTGCAGAATTATTAGGCAAGTTGTATTTTTGAGGATTAATTTATTATTGAACAACAACCATGTTCTCAATGAACCCCAAAAACTCATTAATATCCAAAGCTGAATAGTTTTGGAAGTAGTTTTTAGTTTGTTTTTAGTTATAGCTATTTTAGGGGGATATCTGTGTGTGCAGGTGACTATTACTGTGCATAATTATTAGGCACACTTAACAAAAAACAAATATATACCCATTTCAATTATTTATTTTTACCAGTGAAACCAATATACATTCTCAACATCACAAATATACATTTCTGACATTCAAAAACAAAACAAAAACAAATCAGTGACCAATATAGCCACCTTTCCTTGCAAGGACACTCAAAAGCCTGCCATCCATGGAGTTCTAGTCCAGTGTTTTGATCTGTTCACCATCACACATTGCGTTGCAGCAGCAACCACAGCCTCCCAGACACTGTTCAGAGAGGGTTACTGTTTTCCCTCCTTGTAAATCTCACATTTGATGATGGACCACCGGTTCTCAATGGGGTTCAGATCAGGTGAACAAGGAGGCCATGTCCATTAGATTTTCTTCTTTTATACCCTTTCTTGCCAGCCACGCTGTGGAGTACTTGGACGCGTGTGATGGAGCATTGTCCTGCATGAAAATCAATGTTTTTCCTTGAAGGATGCAGACTTCTTCCTGTACCACTGCTTGATAGAAGGTGTCTTCCAGAAACTGGGCAGTAGGACTGGGAGTTGAGCTTGACTCCATCCTCAACCCGAAAAGGCCCCACAAGCTCATCTTTGATGATACCAGCCCAAACCAGTACTCCACCCTCCACCTTGCTGGCGTCTGAGTCGGACTGGAGCTCTCTGCCCTTTACCAATCCAGCCACGGGCCCATCCATCTGGCCCATCAAGACTCACTCCTCATTTCATCAGTCCATAAAACCTTAGAAAAATCAGTCTTGAGATATTTCTTGGCCCAGTCTTGACGTTCAGGCTAGTGTGTGTCCTTGTTCAGTGGTGGTCGTCTTTCAGCCTTTCTTACCTTGGCCATGACTCTGAGTATTGCACACCTTGTGCTTTTTGGGCACTCCAGTGATGTTGCAGCTCTGAAATATGGCCAAACTGGTGGCAAGTGCATCTTGGCAGCTGCAACGCTTGACTTTTCCTCAGTTCATGGGCAGTTATTTTTGGCGCCTTGGTTTTTCCACACGCCTTCTTGCGACCCTGTTGCCTATTTTGAATGAAACGCTTGATTGTTCGATGATCACGCTTCAGAAGCTTTGCAATTTTAAGAGTGCTGCATCCCTCTGCAAGATATCCTCACTATTTTTGACTTTTCTGAGCCTGTCAAGTCCTTCTTTTGGACCCATTTTGCAAAGGAAAGGAAGCTGCCTAATAATTATGCACACCTGATATAGGGTGTTGATGTCATTAGACCACACACCCCTTCTCATTACAGAGATAGCACATCACCTAATATGCTTAATTGGTAGTAGGCTTTCGAGCCCTATACAGCTTGGAGTAAGACAACATGCATAAAGAGGATGATGTGGTCAAAATACTCATTTGCCCTATAATTCTGCACTCCCTGTATATATACACGTGTGTGGGGCATGAAAATATTGCCATCTTGCATTCTCTAATTTAACCTTCTGAAAGCAAAATGTGCAAATTGTGAACATTTGGAATTGTAGTGTTAATCAGCACATTTCAATGTTTTACTGGTGCTTTAGTTTAACTGCCTAAGTTAAAATTGAATTGCATTTCAAAATGACCTGCAGAAAATGTTTCACTAAAAAAAAACTCATCACAGAAATAATTTGTTGTAATGGGGAAAAAAGTAAAAGGTTAATACACTTTCAGCCAGATTACACTCTACACTGTGACTACTTAACCCTTTTGAGGTGTTTCTAAATAACTGTCACAATAACAATACACCCCTCTATATATATATATATATATATATATATCTATATAATATATATATATATAAAATAAAAAGGCTAGTATGTTTGTCTGATGCAGTCTTGAGCGATGAGCAGAGACCGCGCAAGGCAAACATACAGGCCTTAACCCCTTAACGACTAGCTGCCGTCGTTAAGGACAAGCGTTTTAGTCTGCAGAGGTACCGAAGCAGAGAGAGACACTGTGTCCCTCTCTGCTTTGGGCAGCGGTGGTGCCAATCTTTGTGGAGTGGGAGGGTTAGGAGGGAGGCGGGTGGTCAGCCCATTGCTGGAGGGGGGGTGAAGGGATTAATGCAGTTCCTTAAACATTTTGGCCTGTGTGCTAAGCATACTGCTGAGCGACACTGGAGGAAATCTCGGAGTTCTGCTGAACTTTCTTCACCTACAAGTTCATCTTAAACTCCTACTAATCTGCCCTTAATCTTTTAAGCTACAATAAAATACTTCTCTAATTTCATCCTCTACTCTTTCCTGTAACCCAAAAATGTCTGTTTTCCACGTTCAAATACTCTTCTCCACCCACCTCCACCTCCTAATACAATTTCTCTCTCAGCTCAAGATTTTGCCAACCACTTCAATAACAAAATGACTCCATCAGAAATGAAAGAAGATCTCAACATACTACCATTCTTCCTACCCCCTCAAAAGCTCACAATCATCCCAAAACCCAAATACCCATAAATTTAGCTCTTTTGCCCCTGTTACTGAGGAAGACGATTCTGCCCTTATACTGTCCTCCCACCTCACTACCTGTCCCCTCGACCCCATCCTCTCACAGCTACTCCCCTCCCTCTCTTCTAACCCTCACCGCTATACTCACACACATTTTCAACCTCTCCCTCAGCACTGGTATATATCCCTCATCTCTACAACATGCACTGGTCACACCTATCCCCAAGAAACCTTCCCTCGATCCAACCTCCCCATCCAACTACCGCCCTATTTCCCTACTCCCTCATTGCCTCAAATCTCCTCGAAAAGCTATATATGCACGTCTATCCAATTTCCTTATACTAAACTCTTCTTGGCCCACTGCAATCTGGATTTCTTTCCCCATCACTCCACAGAGACAGCAATTGTCAAGGCTACCATCGACCCTACTTACAGCAAATATCCAAAAGGCCACTTCTCTCTGCTTATCCTCCTTGATCTGTCTGCGCCCCTTTGACACTGTTGACCACCTCTTTTACTCCAAACCCTCCAATCCTTCGGTATCTGTGACATAGCTCTCTCGTGGTTCTCTTCCTATCTAACCGTACCCTTTTAGTGTAGCCTTCTCCGCAGCATCCTCTGCCCCCTTTACCACTTTCTGTTGGGGTGCCTCAAGGCTCTGGTCCTCGGTCTCCTTCTCTTTTTAAATCTACATGTCATCATTAGGTTCCTTAATAAAGTCCCACGGGTTTCAATACCATTTGAATGCTGATGACACCCAAATTTAAATCTCTGCACCAGACCTACCTCCTTCCTTATTAACCCGTGTCACTAACTGTCTTTCCTCATATCTCATCTTGGATGTCCTCTCACTACCTTAAGCTAAATCCTCTCCAAAACTGAACTCCTTATTTCTTTCTTAAGACACGGTGAGTTCACCTGAATCATCAATTACTGTTGGGAATATCACTCTTGGCCAGCAGGAGGAGGCAAAGAGCACTACAGCAAAGCTGTTAAGTATCACTTCCTTTCCCCACAATCCCCAGTCATTCTCTTTGCCTGCGGTGCAAGGAGGAGGTGAAGTTTTTGGTGTCTGATTATTTCTCTGCAATCAAGATTTTATTATTTTGAAAGCCGGAGGCAGGTTTGCTCTGATCTTTTCTCTCCAGATTGGGTCTAGCCCATACTCCACGACAGTCTCTTCAGTAGGTCAGTGGTGGCTTTATAGCAGTTAGGAACATGTAAAGTGTGCTTTACTGCATTTTCCTAACATGTTGCTGTCCTGGTATAGAAAGCCTGAGTAGGTTTACTCTGTCTTTCTTTTCTCCACAGGTCTCTGTGAGGAGTGGCATCCTCTCATACTTTGTGAGTCGTCTGACTGCCGGGACGACTAGAATGCAGGTAAGTGCCTTTTGTCTTCTGGGGCTAGAGGGCTGGCTGGCACTGAAGGGTTAAGGACCCTCTGCTTTTTTAGGTGGGACTAATCCTTTATGGATGGTTTAGGCAGTGGGTAGGCACATTAATGCATGAGACTTAGAGGTTAACCTCCTTCACAGCAAGGAAGGGTTAATTATGGTACTCAGATCAAAATTTACACTGTTTTTGTATGTTTTCATGCTTGTGAAAGTGACAGCCCCGTTAAGTTCCTGAGTTGGTCTGAAGCTTGACTATGTCAGGCGACCTGTTAAGAAAGCACAATGGTGCCATTTCTAAGGGGCTGCGCGGATGTGCTTGTGTCAGATTTTGACTTCTTGCCACTGAGTCACCAGGGTGTTTTGCCCTCTTTGAATACTCCAGCTCCGCTTTTAGAAGCGCTTCAGGAATCTTCAAGAGGTGACAGTGTTCTGCTGGGGAAATTTCTATCAATAGTTCAACACAATTCCCTTATACTAGAGGAAAATTAGTCAACGGAATGAAGCTCCATTCCCGTGCCGACTTTTGGCCACGCCTCCATCTTTACATTATCGGGCGGAAGTGGCGGACCATTTTTAGAGGTGACATTGTATATTTTGAACTTCACCTCGTTCTCCGGCATAGAGAACGGAACGGAGTTGTTGTTCTGTCTGCCTCAAATAATTAAAGCATACGGAATATCCCATTTCAGGTCTCTTTTCTATGCATCTTGGAGTATGGTAGAATCTCTCCTATTTTTGAAGATAGAAAAGCAGGCTGCGAAAGCAGTAGATTATACGCTAGTACTTAGTAATATTAGATAAATGGGATATTTATTCTCCTTGTTTTAGCGGCTATGAGAGCTGTTTACAGTATGTTTCACATGTTAGTTTTGTATTCCTAACGTTTTGATCTTTTGACAAATAAAATCGTTCATTTCATTGTCCTTTTAAGTTTCTGAGTTATCAGGAAATATGTAAACCTAATTTCTTAAAATAAGGGGCTTATGCTCTGTACAGTGCGCTGTTGCTAGGATCATTTACTTGTTGGATTAAGGGAGCTTATCTTTTTTATATAAAAACTCATCTGTTCCTTTCAATTAGAATGTATCTTTTAAATCACATTTATTCTTTACTGGAGTTTTGCTTCTAAGAATAAGTTTAGATACTTTAAGAGGTCTATGTTTCTGTACCACCTTGTTAGTCAAGCTACTGATTGTGCAGATTAATCTGAGCCGTATGTTTCCCAGAATGATGCTGTTCAGGCTATGCCTCTTTGACGTCACATGCAGTGCCCTGCGGTTCCTCTAAAACTCTTGTAGGAGCATATTTGCTTACAGATTTTGCAGCTCAGGTGTCCTCTGCGATATCTGCTGCTTTGCCTGTTTTTCCTTACCTTCAGGAAATATGCAAGAGGACATGTTTATTTTAGATTGTAAGTTTCTACTCCACATTCTACTACACAGGTTGCGCTCTCTTCTGAGTTGGTGAGGGAATTTCGCAGGTAGTTTTCTGAGGGTGAAATTTCAGATTTGGACAGTTTAATTCCTTCATCTGATGCTGAAGTCATATCCTTCAGATGTATGTTTGATCGCCTGGTGTATCGTTAAAGGAGGTTTGGGCTGCTTGGACGACATTGATTCCTTGTCGTTGTCAACCTTTCAAAGTTTTGTGAACTTGTTATTTCATTGATGCTCCTTTCTATGAGGAAGTGTTTCTATACGTGTATTTTTACAGGAATAGGAGAACCTGTCTCCCATCCTTTAAAAGGATTTTCCTGTCACTGACTCAATTATAGTGCACGGTGCCCTGAATAGAAGGGAGCTTTTCTACTATGGCTCAGAGAACTTTAATCCCTATAGAGGGTAGCTAGCTCCTTTATGGATCCTTGTTTAAGAAGCTGGAGGTTTTGTTGTTCATTTAGAGCAATGCCTTGTCTTCGTAGACTTGCTGTGCTAGCCCGTAGGCTTTGTGGCTGACATTTTGGTCAACTGAGAAGCCTTTCCTATATCTTAGTAGTACGGCCTAGGCTTATAGTTCTGCAGTTGCAGTCTCAATATTTTTACGTTTCCTCCAAATCCATGCTTCTGGCGTTTCCTTTTCAAGGATAAAGAACCTTGTTTGAAATTGGTCTGGCAGAATTATCCTCTGACTTTATGGGTAAAAAACAAAAGAGGGTTTTTCTACCATACATCAAGAGAGTAAGACTAAAGGAAAAAATTTTTTTTCCTCTTTATGCAGTGTCAGTCATGTCTTTTGGAGTCCAATCTAAGTTTTCCTCCCAAGGGGCAGATATCTCCTTCTGAGTATCTGCAATCCAGGTAGGATGATAGGATGAGAGACTTTTCTTGAATTGGTTCAGGGCATTTCTCTCTAGGAGTGGTTGTTCCAGTCCCAGTCTGGAAACAGGATCTAGGTATTTACCTTGTTTCTCAGGTTCTGACCTTCAATGTAGTAGCCATTCTCTTTTGGTTCAAGAGGGCCTGTTCAGAACAAACATAGACCTGTAGGAGGTGTATTTATTGTTCCCATGATCAGGATTTTCTCAAGTTTCTGAGTTGGTCATCCTAGAAGGACTTTTAGGTCCTGGGGTAGTGCAAGGGTGGCTTCCCTGGACAATATAGGGTTCAGGTGTCGTCCTTCCTTTGAGCAAACTCTTTCAAGTGATCTTGTTCAATCTACTTTCCTATGGATTGGAAACTAATCTGGAGGAGAGTTCCCTTGTCCATATTCAAGGGTGTTGTATTTGGGGACCTTAATAGATTCTCTATCTTGGAAAAGATTTCTAACAAAGTCAGATAATCAAGGATCTTCATTGCTCGTATCAAACAGTAGGGAGTGTCAGTGATCTAATAGCCCCTGCGGGGCCTCGCAGGATCTGGTATGCAGGCCTAGAGGAGATGTTGTCTCTTCTATCTTGGAGGCTTCCTCTGAGGAAGGACCCTCCGATTAGTGTCCCTTCTTTCATCCAAATCTCGTTTTTTTGAAGCTGACTGTTTGGAGACTGAACGTCTTGTTCTTTCTAGGCATGGTTTTTTCGAATTGGTCATTGTGACCATGATTCAGGCCCTCTAGTCTGTTTCTAGAAGGATTTTCATAAGATATGACATACATATCTTTTTTGGTGTGAATCCAAGGGTTACTCTTGGAGTAGAGGTCAGGATTCCTTGATTTTTGTCTTTTCTCCAGATGGTCTGGAGAAGGGTTTGTCGGCTAGTATCCTGAAGGGTCAGTTTGCTGCATTGTCTATTTTGCTGCTTAAGCGTCTGGCGGTCGTTCCAGTTGTACAATCCTTTTGTCAGCCCTTGTCAGTATCAGGCCTGTGTCCTAACCTGGTTCTTAAAGGGACATTAAACCCCCCAAACATATTTCATTATTCAGATAGAGAATACAATTTTAAAAAAAGTTTCCAAATGACTTCTAATATCAAATTTGCTTCGTTCTCATGTTATTCTTTGTTGAAGCGATACCTAGGTAGGTAGCGTGCACATGCCTGAAGCACTACATGACAGGATATAGTGCTGCCATCTAGTGTTCCTGCTAATGTAAAACATTGTTGCAAAACTGCTGCCATATAGTGCTGTAGACATGTACACACTCATAGATAAATTTCCAGCTTTTCGACAAAGGATAACAAGAAAACAGAAAATTTGATAGTTGTTGAAAATTGTGTGCTCTATCTGAATCATGAAAGAAACAATTTTGGGTTTTATGTCCCTTTAAAAGTTTTGCAGCTAGCTATTTTTGAGCTATTGCTTTCCATAGATATGTGTTATCTTGGAAGGTTTGTTTCTTGTTTCTATCTCTTCTGCTCGGAGAGTAGATTCCCCTTATTTTATCTTCATGATAATAAGGTGGGTTTCGTGTTAAGTAAGGTTTCCTTCCTAAAGTTGTTTCGGACTGGAATTTTAATCAGGAAATTATTGTTCCTTCTCTATGTCCTTATCCTTCTTCTCATAAGGAACGTTTGTAACACAACCTGTATGTTGTGCATGCTGAAAATTCTTCTTACAGGCAACTAGGGTTTTGCACCAGTCTTCTGCCTTGTTTGATTGTTTCTCTGGAAACGCAAGGTTCAGAAAGCTACAGCTTCTTCTTTTTCTCTCTGGCTGAGAAGTATAATTTGTTTGTCTTGTGAGACTGCTGGACAGCAGCCCCCTGAGAGAATTACAGCTCATTCCACTAGGACTGTTTTCTTCTTCTTGGGCCTTCAAGAATGAGGTCTCTGTAGATCAGATTTGCAAGGCTGTGACTTGGTGTTCTTTGCATACTTTTTCTAAATTTTCTAAATTTCATTATTTTGCCTCGGCTGAGGTTTCTTTTGGGAGAAAGATTCTTCAAGCGGTGGGTGCCCTCTGTTTAGGTTACCTGTCTTGTCCCTCCCTAATAATCTGTGTCCTCTAGCTTGGGTATTGATTCCCAACAGTAATTGATGATTCCGTGGACTCACTGTGTCTTAAGAAAGAAAACACAATTTATGCTTACCTGATAAATTTATTTATTTCTTGATACGGTGAGTCCACAGCCCACCCCTATTTTCAGACAGTTTATATAAACCTCAGGCACCTCTACACCTTGTGTTATTTCCTTTTTCTCCTTTTCCTTCTGTCGAATGATTGGGGATTGTGGGTAGGGAGGTGATACTTAACAACTTTGCTGTGGTGCACTTTGCCTCCTCCTGCTGACCAGGAGTGATATTCCCAACAGTAATTTATGATTCCGTGTCTATAAATAAACAAATTTATCAGGTAAGCATAAATTTAGTTTTTTTCCCCCTTTATCCAAAATCTCCACCCCCAAAATCTCTATAACTGTTGATTATTCCATCATTAACCCTACCCCGCATGCCCGATGTCTTGGGGTCACACTTGACTTAGACCTTTCCTTCACTCCTCACATTCAGTCCTTGGCTAAAGCCTGCCACTTCCACCTTAAAAACATCTCTAAAATTAGACATTTCCTTACACAAGACACAACCAAGATTTTAATCTACTCTCTAATCCTTTCCCGCCTCGACTACTGCAACTCCGTCCTCTCTGGTCTACCTAGCTGCCGCTTAGCTCCTTTACAATCCATAATTAATGCCTCTGCCAGGCTCACTGGCTTCTTCTTGCCTCCAGGATTAATCACAAAATCCTCACTCTGACATACAAAGCCCTCAACTGCACTGCTCCCCCCCTATTTCTCAGACCTCGTCTCCAGATACTCTCCCTCCCGTCCCCCTTCGCTCTGCTCACGATCTCCTACTCTCCTTCTCTCTTGTTACTTCCCTCACATTCCCGTTTACAGGACTTCTCCAGACTGGCCCCATCTTGTGGAACTCCCTGTCCTCGCTCCCCTAGTTTTAACAGCTTCAAGTGCTCCCTAAAGACTCTACTATTCAGGGATGCATACAACCTACACTAACCTTTCCTAGCTCCATTGCTATCCCCTGAACTTCCTTAGCATGTAAGCCTATGAGCCCAGCTGTTTGCAGATCGCCTTCATAAGAGCCGACTACAAAAGTGCAACTCTCGGCAGGGCCCTCTACCCATTTGATCCCTATAAATGTTATCTTGTATACCGTCTATGTTTATAGCACTGCGGAATCTGTTGGCGCTCTACAAATACCTTATAATAATAATAACACTAGTGTGTGTGTGTATATGTGTGTGTGTGTGTGTATATATATATATATATATATATATATATATACACACACACCATATTTACCATACATCAGTCAGATTATGGTACTCAGGAATTATTTTTCTTTCATCAACAGGATAAACAAGTGAGTAGAACACAGTATGCCCTACTTAGAGCCAATACCCACAAGCACAGACATATGGGATGAAACGTGGCAATTTACAAATACAGCTGTTTCTTTAAGTGATGTCTCTAAACCATCTAATGCCCTTACAGTGCACCAGCAGGAAGAAAAACCTATTCAAGAGGTTTGTATCCAGATTGTATCTCATTTTTTATGGTCACGAGCTTACCCAACAGGCCACTTTTTCTTAGTAGGATCAAAACATTGTCCTATTGCCCAGCGCCTAACTTGTCCTGCAGATTAATATTTTATCTTAAAGGGACAGTATACTGTAAAATAGTTTTTCCCTTAATGTGTTTACAATTGCTTTTTTACCAACTGCAGAGTAAAAAATGTATGAAAATTAGCTTTTTTAGGCTTATTTGTGTATATTAAAGCTCTGATTTTGTGTTTTGAAGCCACAGCCTAATAAAATAGGTTGAGCTTGTAGGTATAATCAGATCTCATTACTGTATCACATTGTGCACATATACCTGCTTCTGTATCTTATATCTGTAGGTATAATCAGATCTCATTACTTTATCACATTGTGTACATATACCTGCTTCTTTATCTTATATCTGTAGGTATAATCAGATCTCATTACTGTATCACATTGTGTACATATACATGCGTCTTTATCTTATATCTGTAGGTATAATCAGATCTCATTACTGTATCACATTGTGTACATATACATGTGTCTTTATCTTATATCTGTAGGTATAATCAGATCTCATTACTGTATCACATTGTGTACATATACATGTGTCTTTATCTTATATCTGTAGGTTTAATCAGATCTCATTACTTTATCAAATTGTGTACATATACATGTGTCTTTATCTTATGTCTGTAGGCATAATCAGATCTCATTACTGTATCACATTGTGTACATATACCTGTGTCTTTATCTTATATCTGTAGGTATAATTAGATCTCATTACTATATCATATTAAGTACATATACATGTGTCTGTATCTTATATCTGTAGGTATAATCAGATCTCATTACTTTATCACACTGTGTACATATACATGTGTCTTTATCTTATATCTGTAGGTATAATCAGATCTCATTACTGTATCACATTGTGTACATATACCTGTGTCTTTATCTTATATCTGTAGGTATAATCAGATCTCATAACTTTATCACATTGTGTACATATACCTGATTCTGTATCTTATATCTGTAGGTATAATCAGATCTCATTACTTTATCACATTGTGTACATATACCTGCTTCTTTATCTTATATCTGTAGGTATAATCAGATCTCATTACTGTATCACATTGTGCACATATACCTGCTTCTTTATCTTATATCTGTCCTTAAAACAATCCCCAATACTTTGAGAGAACAATGGAAAATCAACATTTTATCACCTTATCTCTGCTTTAACACACTGGGAGTGTAATTTCTTCTGCTGGCTGTGTTTACAAAGCTTATCTATAGCTGGTACGCGCGGCCACAAACTTTCAGAATAGGTGGGGATACCACATGCTAAATTAACAATTTCAAATGCCAATATATGGGTAAAGGAGCTACTTGTAAACAATTTAATACACTCCAGCAGGTAAAGTGGATCATTGGGAACAAATTAAAGGGGAGAAAATTTTTGAGTAAACTGCCCCTTTAAGTGGGAAAACGAAAAGAGAGCACATGTTTTCTAGAGATTTGTATTTGACGAAGAGCACAGATATTTTAGTTACCTGAGCATGTATACATGTCAACATAGTCTTTAAAACCTACATGTATATTCATCAGATGGGAGATAGCGGGTTAATCATCATAAGCTATAAAACTAATAAAAAGTACTATTTAAACTATGGAATACATCACAACTATGTTATAATTCTACAATTCTTTTTCAAGCAAGACCAGGTGTTTTATTAGCTATGTGGGGGCTGTCCCATTAGGGGTGAATACACAGCTCGATGAGTTCTTGTGAGGTCAGGATAAGAAGCAAGAGATCTGTCAAATTTAAAAAGTGTTTGTTTTTTTTTGTGTGTGTGTTTTTTTTAAATTGTTGCAGCCCTGCAAAGTTGATTTACATTCTGGTGATGCTGGTCAGCTCCCTCGTCCATTGGAGGAATTTTACATCTCTCTCATCAAATCCAGAGAATCGCAAGAAAAGGGGGAAATGCAGCCATCTACTTCAACAGCAAACCCTTCTGTGTTAGAAGATGTCTGCCCACATCCGCTTACAAAACATCAGGGTAATATTAGACTTTACAAAGAAACATAAACTGGTAAACTAGTTCACTGAATGAATAACAGATCATAGATTTATTCAATAGACTTGAAAGGTTGAAATAAAATGTGTATAAATGCATTTCAGTTTTAAAATAGAAGCATTTTTGCAGTTCTAGTAAGCAGCCTACGCACATATGCTACTTGTGACTAGAGGATAAGAATTCAAATGCCTGCTCAGACAACTGAGGGTAGTGTGTATTGCGCTATTGAAGACTTAATTTGTGTCTTACAGGCCACTGCTGAGACGTGTGTGAATGCAAGACGCACAGCATATGTGCGTATGCTGCTGAAATACAGTAGTGACTTTTACTAGAAGCATTAAGTTGCAAAAATGTTTCAATTTAAATGCACCCATGCACATCTCAATTTTTACCTTTCTATCCCTTTAAAATAAAATATATATATATTAATTTATACAAAAGGGAGTTCAGAAGGGAACCACAATATGCATATTTAAAAAAAACAATTTCAAAGATACATTAATGATTGTTAATAAAGTTTGGATGGGTGTCCAGTCTAGGCATGGGTTCCGGCATGTCTTGTGCAATGAGTATAGATGCTGTGCCGTGGTACCTCTGATCATTTTTATTAAATATTCTTTTATGGAGGTTTTACATAATACAATAACATTTCACATAATGAATTGCATAGTAAGTCTAAGTACACGGTTTATCTTTTCCAACTGTAAGAAGATATGAGGCTACACATAAATAAGAGTGCAGAATATAACCTTATTCTTTGTTTAATATATTGGCACCAAAGAAAAATGAGGAAAGTCAAAATTGCATAACAAAGGAAACACTATGGACTCGATTTATCAAGCCTTTTCCCTTACGACTGCAGGTTCTCAAAAGAGCTGTTATCAGACTGCTGCTTCCCTTCCCTCTTCTCCACCTCTTAGGTCTGGTCTCGTCCGACCATGGAGATTGACAGCTCCAGCCCGCGCGTGATTGGCTGTGCGCAGGCAGGGGGCAGGATTGCACACAATCGCAAAATAGCGCTCGTGTGCAATGATGAATTCCACAGGAGGATTGCTGGGGCGGACAGGAGCGAATATGCATGCCACTGACCGCCCTTGCTTGATAAATCGAGTATTTTGAAGCGACAATGCTGCTCATAATCGCCTATATTTTCATCAGTGTACAACCAGCTTGGCATCCAAACTATTGAAATTTTTGCTTAACCCTTCTAAGAACATGAGATATGTTTTAGTTGCTTATAAGAATTTACTGAATTGTATAAATTGTATTAAATTTTATTTTCCTCTATTTCTAGAAAATATCTGTACATCAGAAATTCTTGTTACACAAAAACCGTGTAATGAAGTCGCTGCTAGCGCTGTATGTGGGGAACAAACCTATTACCAGCAGTCAAGTTACATGTCTCACCCACTTCTTGGATTTCAGAAACATCATATCTCTAAGATTTCAGCCACCATGGCACTGGGACCTGCTGCTCGGTTAGCCACTGCTGGTAGCCTACTCGGCTGGGTGACTGAAGCAGGCAAAATATAACTGAAAAAATAGGCAGTGAAATTCTTTGTTTTCGATAAGTTATCAAAAAAAAATTATGAAAGGATCAGTAAAATTTGATTTAAAATGAAGTACCTTATTGTAAATACATTTTCTTGTTATTTCTTGCTGTAATTCTATTCCCTGTTCAGGCAGAAGAAGAGTGGTGTTGTCTCCTTATTAGTTTAATAAAGATGAGATGGACCATAAAACTGTAATACTTAACTGACTGAAACATCTAGACCATTTTACTGTTGAACAACTGTGTACTCACAAAGGTGCTAAACATATAAATAATTTCTGGGCACTAGACAAGACCAGTGAGCCATCGGGAATCATATTCTTGGGTATCCACTAATCACTGGTGTTATCTTGCTTTACAACAGAATAGAGGCACACAGTGGTAAAATAGTAATGTGCTGTAATTTTACTATTGCGGTTTTATGTTCCTGATGTAATAGATCACTTGAATACATAGCAGAACAAATGTTTAAACTCTGCTATGTCGATCGAGCACGCAAACGGCAGTGTGTAAAAAAAAAACAGGGAACATATTCGTAGTTGAGATTTGTTTACTAAATTGATGCCAAATATGGCCGCAGGCATAACCAATCTGCTGTTTTCAGTGCAAATCCAGATATTTGTGTGTTGCACTTTTACATGAATAAATCTAGTATCAGAGATATCTGAACGTTGCTTCCTGCAACCATATTTGCCCATGTAAAAAATATATATACAAACACCAGCAACTGTTTTTTTTGTTTTGTTTTTTTTTTCCAATTTAATGTTTTGTTTTTACATCACAGCTTATTGTTTCTAAGGCAGTTTAGTGTTTGCTACAGCATCAAAATTCTATTCCTAATTAATCATTTTATTTATGAAGAGAGACACTTATGTAAGAATAATATATTCTGATGGATCTTGAATATTTCATTTTACATTGTGTTTTATTTGATTTATAGATATATGTTTGTATGAATCAAACAATGTCATCTTGTTTTCTAAATCTTCAAATCTTTCAAGTCCTCTAAACTTTTATTTTGAATGTTAAAGTGATGGTAAACTCTCTCCTTTTTAAAATCATATCCGGAATGTTAGTGATATTTTAGATGGAGTTTAATTAATCACTTCTAACTGAAAATGCGCTATAACTTAATATAGTTATGAAATTCAATTATCCTGTGTCAATTTTTCTGTGAGCTATTGGTTTGAATTGTTCTCCAATCAGTGCTTTCTCCATATGGCACTTTTGTTGAAGCTGGAGCGCTGATTGGAGAAGATTTTAAACCGTTAGCTCACAGAAAAATGTATTTTTGAAGTGGGTGGGGAAGTGCGGGTATTTGAGTTTTATATCTTTATGAAAAAGTAAGTTATAGCGCATCTTTGTTACAACTGATTAATGAAACAGCATCTAAAATATCACTAACATTCTAGATCTGATTTTTAAAAAGGGGAGATTTTACCATCTCTTTAAGTTTTTTATTTAATTTAAGAACGGATAGATGTAGTTTGTTGTGACCATTATACAATAAAGTATCACTATGCTTAATGTACTGTCTTTTAATGAGAGTAACAGCAAAGGCCAAGTGTACATATCGACCAGGTTAATCACAAAACTATTAGATTTATTCTGGTTATGACCACAAGATGGTGTTGTAATGTTTACTTAAAAGCCGTTACTTGAGGTCTTATTTGTATGTTTTTTGGTAATTATATGTCACTATTATCAAACAAATAATAATTGTATCAGACTTTGTGTCAGGACAGTTAACAGTTAAAGTGAAGGTAAACTTTGATGAATGAAAGTCCGTTTTTTAAAAATACTATTAAAAACAGGGGCACTTTCATTCATCAAAGTTTAGAAAGCAGCTGTTTTGATTAAAAACTTAACTTTGTTTTTTTCACAGCCAGAGCAGCTTTCCCCACCCGGAGATCCTCTCTTCACACGTCATCAATGACTAATCCGTCTTCCTCAAATTACGGCTTTCCCCCCAGGGGAGTCATTGCCTGAGGCCATGCCATGATTGGTGGAAGCCGGATTAGTCATTGCTGACATGTGAAGAGAGGATCTCCGGGTGGGGGAAGCTCTCTCTGTGAAAAATACCAAAGGTAAGTTTTTAATCAAAACGTCTGCCTTCTAAACTTTGATGAATGAAAGTGCCCCTGTTTGTAATAGTATTTTTAAAAAACGGGCTTTCATTCATCAAAGTTTACCTTCACTTTAAATGTCTTTTTCAGTGCTGATCTATTTCACACCCCTGTTCTAAAGCTATTTTAGTTGTTTGAAATTTACACATCAATTTTACAGTTTTTGTGTGAGGTACTCACAAATTATACCTTGTTTTTTCAGACCAAGTTTTTTTTAGAACATAACTTTATGGAGGGGGGACTCCATATGAAACACATTTCCCCACACACAATTTACTGTCTTACAGTTAGCATCTATTTGTGGTGTTATTTTTTTTTTTTATTAAGGTATATTACAAACATGCATTGTACGTACAAAAAGATTAAAATACTCAAGCTGGTATTAAGACAACACCAGTTAGCATATAGAATATAGTATTAATATCAACAATATTCAAATTTTAATATACCTGGATTTTTTAAATTAATAATGGAGCTACTGTGTACTACATCAATCTGGATAGATCTGAAAACCATTTGCTGTAACAAGAGGAAATACTTTAAAGTTGAAATGAAACTGTACCTCCTGTGAATGGAGAGGCTGCCCTTGGACCTATAGAATGTGATAAACTTAAGTTAATGGAGGTCTTGGAACAGGACTGGGACACCTATTGAAAGGGTCTGGGAAAGCATGGAAGGCAGACCCCCCCCCCTGCATGTGAAAAGACCCTTAAAGAAACAAGAGTCTGTAGACATCAGTATACATCTAAACCTTTGGGGCTTGGTTAGGAGTTTGAAAATCAGCACAATGTTATTTAAAAATAAGCAAAACTATACATTTAACTTGTAATATGAGCGAGATTTAGTGCGGTTTCGATACCTATGGAAAGTATAGGGTGTGCTAAAGCGATGTTACATGGTAAATCTGTTTTACCATGGACTTGCAATATCAATTTGTAAGCTAATTATAGCGCAGCGCGCGTTATCATTAGCGCTCCATATGAAATCTGGGCCATGGTATTAATAGGGACAATAAGCACGGCAAATCTTTATCATCAAGTTTAAAGGGACATTCAATGTAGGAAATGTTTAAGTATATCACTTTTTGTCTTTAGTGAACTGTCCTTGGTCTCATACTGCCTGTTCATTCTCTCATAGCCTCAGCCCTTTTAATAGTATATCATTTACTGCAAAAGTATCACCCATAGGCTGTGCATCCATCACACAGATGCTTGAACAGAGGTGAGGGAGCTCCTTTAAAGGGTACTAAACACCATAGTTCTGTTGTCTTGCTATAAATCACATATCCACCAAATCTAAACCTTAGTACAGCAAATTAACATCTTGTTTACTGCAGTTGTTTTTCAACAGCTAAACTCCACCATTTGCCTTATTTAGAGGAGTCTTTAGTCTGCAGACAACAAGGTTAGCGACAGTCATTATGTTAGCATAGAGTGAATCGTTTTGCAGTTATATGTTAAAGCCAATTAGGGGGAAATGTAGCAGGGTTAGCCTTGATAAGTCAGCAAGGTGCATTTCAGGTTGTGAAAATTAGAAAATCTACAATTTTATAAGCGAAAATATGGGGCAATATCAATACTGAAATTATTTTGCAAAGTTGTTTCATTATGCATACTAAACACTTCATATAAAGATCTCAAGGTATTTACCGTCCCTTTAAGTTAAAGCTGTTCATTTTGTTTTTGAAGATAAGAGGAAGCGCATTTTAGTTTTGCATAACTGCAGTGCCAGCGCTGTCTTGCATACATCTGTATTGTTGCTGCTCACAGATACAGAAAGGGTTGGTACACTTTGTACAGCGCATAGAAGAAACTTCCTGTATCCGACCTCACTCTGACCCACAGCCCTAAGGTCTGCTGCAATCTGTTAGAGTGAAGGAAAGCAGACAGCGCTGGGTTAAGTCATCTACACAAAACACCATGCTGTCTTAGTTATGAATGAAATCCTCTTTACTATGTTTTCTACTTGGACGTTATTATGAATATTCAGCCTCATGTTTTTGTGCACACAGTATTTATCAAATAGTTTAGAAATATAAACTAGATATTCATTTGCATTTGGGATTCCTTGGAGTGTTTACAGTTTAGTTACTAGTCGCATGGTCTTTATTAATCACATGGATTTGTTTTATTTTTTTTAAATAAATTAAAATATATATTTTTATAAGATACTTGCTTATATCTTTGTGACTTACACACACACACACACACACACACACATATATATATATATATATATATATACACACACACACATACATGCATACACATACATACATACACGTATATATATACATACACAAACATACATACATACATACACACACACACATACATACATATACATACATACACACATACATATACATACATACATATACACACATGCATATACAAACATATATATACACATACATACATACACATAAGCATACACAAACACATATACATGCATGCATACACATATACATACATACACACACAAGCATACACACACAGGAACACATACATACACACACAAGCACATATACATACATAAACACACAAGCATGCATACGCAAACACACATATACATACACACACACACACATATATATATATATACATACACACAAACACATATACATACATACACAAACACATATACATACACAAACATATATACACACACCCACATACATGCAAACACATACATATACATACACACACATACATATACAAATACACACACACATACATACACAAACATATACATACCTACACACGTATACATACACACACATATACATACATAAACACATATACACACACGTATACATACACACACGTACACATACACACACGTATACATACACAAACACATACATACACACATATACATACAAAAATACATATACACATACATACATATACATACACATACATGTATACATACACAAACACATACATACACATATACACAAACACACACATACATACACAAACATATACATACACACACATACATATACACACACCCACATACATACACAAACACATATACATACACCCACATACATACACAAACACATATACATACACCCACATACATACACAAACACATATACATACACACACATACATATACACACACCCACATACATACACAAACACATATACATACACCCACATACATACACAAACACATATACATACACACACATACATACACAAACACATATACATACACACACATACATAGATATACATACACACACACGTATACATACATACCTACACACACGTATACATACACAAACACATATACATACACCCACATACATACACAAACACATATACATACACCCACATACATACACAAACACATATACATACACCCACATACATACACAAACACATATACATACACCCACATACATACACAAATACATACACACACATACATATACACACACCCACATACATACACAAACACATATACATACACCCACATACATACACAAACACATATACATACACACACATACATACACAAACACATATACATACACACACATACATAGATATACATACACACACACGTATACATACATACCTACACACACGTATACATACACAAACACATATACATACACCCACATACATACACAAACACATATACATACACCCACATACATACACAAACACATATACATACACCCACATACATACACAAACACATATACATACACCCACATACATACACAAACACATATACATACACACACATACATATACACACACCCACATACATACACAAACACATATACATACACCCACATACATACACAAACACATATACATACACACACATACATACACAAACACATATACATACACACACATACATAGATATACATACACACACACGTATACATACATACCTACACACACGTATACATACACAAACACATACGTACACACACGTATACATGTATACATATACACACACATATACAGTGGATATAAAAAGTCTACACACCCCTGTTAAAATGTCAGGTTTCTGTGATGTAAAAAAATGAGACAAAGATAAATCATTTCAGAACTTTTTCCACCTTTAATGTGACCTATAAACTACACAACTCAATTGAAAAACAAACTGAAATCTTTTAGGTAGAGGGAAGAAAACAAAAAAAACTAAAATAATGTGGTTGCATAACTGGGGATGTAGCTGTGTTCAGAATTAAGCAATCACATTCAAAATCATGTTAAATAGGAGTCAGCATACACCTGTCATCATTTAAAGTGCCTCTGATTAACCCCAAATAAAGTTCAGCTGTTAGTTGCATCCCACAGCAAAAGCCATGGTCCACAGAGAGCTTCTAAAGCATCAGAGGGATCTCATTGTTAAATGGTATCAGTCGGGAGAAGGGTACAAAAGAATTTCCAAGGCATTAGATATACCATGGAACACAGTGAAGACAATCATCATCAAGTGGAGAAAATATGGCGCAACAGTGACATTACCAAGAACTGGATGTCCCTCCAAAATTGATGAAAAGACGAGAAGAAAACTGGTCTGGGGGGCTACCAAGAGGCCTACAGCAACATTAACCCCTTAATGACCGAGGACGTGCAGGGTACGTCCTCAAAAAAAAGGCAGTTAATGCCTGAGAACGTACCCTGCACGTCCTCGGTTTGGAAAGCAGCTGGAAGCGATCCTGCTCGCTTCCAGCTGCTTTCCGGTTATTGCAGTGATGCCTCGATATCGAGGCATCCTGCAATAACCATTTGTAGCCATCCGGTGCAGAGAGAGCCACTCTGTGGCCCTCTCTGCACCGGACATTAACGGCTACGTTCGTTGGTGGGTGGGAGCCGGTATGGGAGGTGGGTGGCGGCCATCGATGGCCTTTGTGATGCGGAGGGGGGCGGGGCACGACCGGGGGGACGCGCACGGACGCGCGCGCGTGCACGGGGAGGCCGGGCGGGCGCGTGCACGGGGAGGGAGCGGGTGGGAACCACTACCTACAGAAAATGTTTATGTTAGAAGTGGGGATCAAAGGGGTTAATATGGTTTTTTTGGTGATCGGTTTGGCTGGTGGGGTATTGGACTGTGGGGGGGAAGCTACACTACAGAAACAAAAAGTAAAACATAAAAAATAAAACATTTTTATTTGCAAACTGGGTACTGGCAGACAGCTGCCAGTACCCAAGATGGCCCCAATAAGGCAGAGGGGGAGGGTTAGGGAGCTATTTTGGGGGGATCACGGAGGTTGGGGGCTAAGGGGGGACCCTACATAGCAGCATATGTAAATATGCTTAAAAACAATTTTTTTTTTTTTTTTATACCTTTTATTTTAGTACTGGCAGACTTTCTGCCAGTACTTAAGATGGCGGGGACAATTGTGGGGTGGGGGAGGGAAGAGTGCTGTTTGGGAGGGATCAGGGGGTGGGATGTGTCAGGTGGGAGTCTGATCTCTACACTAAAGCTAAAATTAACCCTGCAAGCTCCCTACAAACTACCTAATTAACCCCTTCACTGCTGGCCATAATACACATGTGATGCGCAGCAGCATTTAGCGGCCTTATAATTACCAAAAAGCAACGCCAAAGCCATATATGTCTGCTATTTATGAACAAAGGGGATCCCAGAGAAGCATTTTAAAACCATTTGTGCCATAATTGCACAAGCTGTTTGTAAATAATTTTAGTGAAAAACCTAAAGTTTGAAAAAGTGAACAATTTTTTTTTATTTGATTGCTTTTGGCGGTGAAATGGTGGCATGAAATATACCAAAATGGGCCTAGATCAATACTTGGGGTTGTCTACTACACTACACTAGAGCTAAAATTAACCCTAGAAGCTCCCTACATGCTCCCTAATTAACCCATTCACTGCTGGGCATAATACACGGTTGGTGCGCAGTGGCATTTAGCAGCCTTCTAATTACCAAAAAGCAAAGCCAAAGCCATATATGTCTGCTATTTATGAACAAAGGGGATCCCAGAGAAGCATTTACAACCATTTATTCCATAATTTCATGAGTTGTTTGTAAATAATTTCAGTGAGAAACCTAAAGTTTGTGAAAAAATTTGTGAAAAAGTAAAATAATTTTTTTATTTGATCGCATTCGGCGGTGAAATGGTGCCATGAAATATACCAAAATGGGCCTAGATCAATACTTTGGGATGTCTTCTAAAAAAAAATGTATACATGTCAATGGATATTCAGAGATTCCTGAAAGATATTAGTGTCCCAATGTAACTAGCGCTAATTTTGAAAAAAAGTGGTTTGGAAATGGCAAAGTGCTACTTGTACTTATAGCCCTATAACTTGCAAAAAAAGTAAAGAACATGTAAACATTGGGTATTTCTAAACTCAGGACAAAATTTAGAAACTATTTAGCATGGGTGTTTTTTGGTGGTTGTAGATGTGTAACAGATTTTGGGGGTCAAAGTTAGAAAAAGTGTGTTTTTTTCCATTTTTTCCTCATATTTTATAATATTTTTTATAGTAAATTATAAGATATGATGAAAATAATGGTATATTTTGAAAGTCCATTTAATGGCGAGAAAAACGGTATATAATATGTGTGGGTACAGTAAATGAGTAAGAGGAAAATTACAGCTAAACACAAACACCACAAAAATGTAAAAATAGCCTTGGTCCCAAACGGACAGAAAATGGAAAAGTGCTGTGGTCATTAAGGGGTTAAAGGAGCTGCAGGAATATCTGGCAAGTACTGGCTGTGTGGTACATGTGACAACAATCTCACGTATTCTTCATATGTCTGGGCTATGGGGTAGAGTGGCAAGACAAAAGCCTTTTCTTACGAAGAAAAACATCCAAGCCAGGATACATTTTGCAAAAACACATCTGAAGTCTCCCAAAAGCATGTGGGAAATGTGTTATGGTCTGATGAAACCAAGGTTGAACTTTTTGGCCATAATTCCAAAAGATATGTTTGGCGCAAAAACAACACTGCACATCACCAAAAGAACACCATACCCACAGTGAAGCATGGTGGTGTCAGCATCATGCTTTGGGGCTGTTTTTCTTCAGCTGGAACTGGGGACTTAGTTAAGCTAAGTCAATATTGGCACAAAACCTTCAGGCTTCTGCTAGAAAGCTGAACATGAAGAGGAACTTCATCTTTCAGCATGACAATGACCCAAAGCATACATCCAAATCAACAAAGGAATGGCTTCACCAGAAGAAGATTAAAAGTTTTGGAATGACCCAGCCAGAGCCCAGACCTGAATCAGATTGAAAGTCTGTGGGGTGATCTGAAGAGGGCTGTGCACAGGAGATGCCTTTGCAATCTGACAGATTTGTAGTGTTTTTGCAAAGAAGAGTGGGCAAATCTTGCCAAGTCAAAATGTGCCATGCTGATACTCATACCCAAAAAATTGAGTGCTGTAATAAAATCAAAAGGTGCTTCAACAAAGTATTAGTTTAAGGGTGTGCACACTTATGCAACCATATTATTTTATTTTTATATTTTTTCTTCCCTCTACCTAAAACATTTAGGTTTGTTTTTCAATTGAGTTATACAGTTTATAGGTCACATTAAAGGTGGAAAAAGTTCTGAAATGATTTATCTTTGTCTCATTTTTTTACATCACAGAAACCTGACATTTCAACAGGGGTGTGTAGACGTTTTATATCCACTGTACATACACACACGTATACACACATACACATACATACATAAACAAACACACACATATATACATACACACACATACATACATAAACAAACACACACACATACATACATACACACACGTATGCATACACACATACATACACACACGTATGCATACACACATACATACACACACACGTATACATACACACACACACACATATACTTACACACACGTATACATACGCACACATACATACGCACACGTATACATACACACACGTATACATACACACACACGTATACATACACACACATATATACATACACACACATATATACATACATATACGCACACATATACATACACACATATATACATACATATACGCACACGTATACATACACACACAAATATACATATACGCACATGTATACATACACACACATATACATACATATACGCACACGTATACATACACACACGTATACATACATACATATACATACATATACGCACACGTATACATACACACACATATATACATACATATACGCACACGTATACATACACACACGTATACATACATACATATACATACATACACACACAAACACACCCTCTTTTAATATAATTTCTTGTATCAAATTCAGGCTGTTTCTACATCTTATAAAAAATACTTATATGCATTGTATGGATGTAGCTTACTATTAAAAGGTCCTGACAAAGCAAGTTAATTCTGCTTAGTAGGACGTCCTTCCTTGCTCACCTAAACAAGCATCCGTGTGTTGTTTTTACAGCTTGTTACTCAGGCAAAGCATTTTATAAGAGCTAATAAAGAAGTTTATTCAGTTTAGTACAATTTCATCTGTAAATTGAAAGGATGTTGCTCAAAACTGTGTAATGTTAGATATCGATCTGCTAAATAATGTCACAATGACCCCAGAATGTGTAATCACATTTGTGCAAGATCAGAACAAAGGATGTTAATTAGAATTGGTTAAAAGTTAACAAAATGATTTAGGACTAGATCACAAGTCGAGCGCTAAATTATCGCACACCCACATACGGGCAAAAATACTACCAAAGTGAAAACTGATCAACTTTCCTGCATGTTTTACACAGTCACAGACCACCACACATCTGATGGTGAACACTGGGGTTTCCATTTTTATTGATAAGAGGACTGGTTATTTCTTTGACTCTACACCCCCATCAGATCCAATATTTCCTAAATCATTTAAAATATTCTTAAAAGGAAATGCAAAGCGTATAGTATTTCAGAATAGACAGTTACAAGATACATTTTCTATTGTATGTGGTGAAAATTGTATTTATTTTTTATACACTGTAAGGGTAGGAGCTTTTACAAAGTGTCAAAGTGATAAAAAAAATGATAAAATAGTGTCTTCTTTTTTAAGGGATTATAAACAATTATGGTATACAAGAAATATATGTAATGATAATTTTAAAACATGTAGACCTTACAATAAACAAATATAAACCCCACTTTAACAAACTTTTACATGAAATGGTTTATTTATTCTATGGTTTATAACATGAGTGAATAAAAAAAAAAAAATTAAAACATACATTTATTGCTGTTCTCAAATTATAATTAAAGGAACACTGAACCCAAATTTTTTCTTCCGTGATTCAGATAGAGCATGAAATTTTAAGCAACTTTCTAATTTACTCCTATTATCAAATTTTCTTCATTCTCTTAGTATCTTTATTTGATAGGCAAAAATGTAAGTTTAGATGCTGGCCCATTTTTGGTGAACAACCTAGGTTGTCGTTGCTGATTGGTGGATAAATTAATCTACCAATAAAAAAAAAGTGCAGTCCGGAGTACTGAACCACAAAAAAAAGCTTAGGTGCCTTTTTCAAATAAAGATAGCAAAGGAACGAAGAAAAATTGATAATAGAAGTAAATTGCTTAAAATTGCATTCTCTATCTGAATCACAAAAGAAAAATATTGGGGTCAGTGTCCCTTTAAGTAAAATTAGGCAACATAATATTCACTAATAATAATACATAAAAAGAAAGGATAAGCCCTCCCTGTGGGAAGTGGGGACTGGATTAAGGGTGTGATATTGTCAGAGTTGTATAAAACTGGTAACACAGACCACCAAGAAACTGAATTCAAGGCCACATCTGCCCCAATGGACAGCTATGAAATGAGTATTACCCCACTAGACTCTGAAACTGTAAGTACCGTTTGCCTGGATTATGTTTGTTTATTTTTAATCTTAAATATGTTATATTTTGACCCTTAAATTTATATTTTTTTTTAGATTTAGAGTTTTGTATTTATTTGTTGTGTGATTATAGTTAACATAGCGGTTTTATAATGTAAAGTGTGCTAATTTATTTTGTAGCTGACTATTTTATTTTAAAGTAGCAGGTTGTCTTTTATATATGTTTAATAGCTCTTTTTTAATATAGTATTTGTTATGGGTTTAAGACTTAAAGCAACATCCCAGCCAAAATACTCATGGATGCATTTCAGTTTTAAATAGAAGCATTTTAGTAATATAAATGTATTAGCAAAAATGTTTCCAATAAAAGCTACAGCTGTTTCAAAAGTGTATTTAAGTATGCACCGTGCACTAGTATTTTAAACACAACACTTGCTCAGAGCCTAAGGTGCTGGTAATGACTCAATTTGTTATTAGCTGACATAACACAAGCCCCACTGGTGCTCTAAACAGCTGCAGTATTTAAAATGTGGTGCACTAAGAATATCTATCAATTTTTCACATGCACGTGTAGAGAAAAATGTTAACACTAAAACATTTTTGCTAATACAAATATATTGCAAATATGTTTATTTTTTAAGATGTAATTCATATATGTGCATTTACATTTTGACCAGAATGTCCCTTTAATAGATAGAAAAGTAGATTTTTTAACCTATGTAGATTTTTCTTTTCATTTGTTGTGTAATTAGAGTTAACATAGCGGATTTATCATGTATTTAAAGTGTGCTAATTTATTTTGTTGTTATTAGACTAGATTACTAGCAATTTGTGACACGGCTTTATTATGTATTTTGTATGTACAGCGTACTAATGTTTAACATCACAAATCTTTAAATGCTATAATTTTTTGTTTTTTTTAGGATGCAGAAATTCCAAGAATACATAAGGTTCCCAAAGTACTGTAGCTGTAAATCAAACACTAAAAGCTTCTACGACTGGGGAGTTCAAATTGTTGCGTGCTACTTTATTTTACCTGTATTTTCTTAGAATTAAAAGTACAATACTTTACAGTTATATCCTTTTTTCCAATAGTCTCATTAAATTCCAGACGCAAGCTACCACGATCCAATTCATCTGCGGTTTCTAGAAAATCTACACCTGTAAAAGACGTCATAACCACCCTTAAGGAAAATGAGAAGTCTTCCTCAGTAGCACTCAGTCGTTGCAGAGCCAAGGGTGTTTCTAAAAACAAAAAAAACTCTTTCAACTCTGTACAATTACCAGTTTTGGGACAGAAAAGCCCACCAGGCAAACACAACTAAGAAATCAGGTATTAAAAGAAAACATAGAGTTGGGAAGGCTCAGAATATAAATAAAAAAAGAACTCTACTCAAGAATTCTAGTAATATCTTAAAGCGCGTGGTCACACGCACAGTAAAAAACAGCACATGTTTAAGTTTAGGGGGGCCGCAGAGGCAGTGCTCAAACTGAGAGCTTAAAAACAAAATTAGATCTAATGGTTAAAATTATTATTCAAAAAGACATTACCATTACCAAACTTATAGAGTTTAACGAAGCTTTCAAAAAAAGAAGTGATCTATATTTCTCTTGTAAGGTGTATCCAGTCCACGGATTCATCCATTACTTGTGGGATATTCTCCTTCCCAACAGGAAGCTGCAAGAGGAACACCCACAGCAGAGCTGTCTATATAGCTCCTCCCCTAACTGCCACCTCCAGTCATTCTCTTGCAGCTCTGGACAAGATAGGAAGTAGCTAGAGAGATGTGGTGCATTAATGTAGTTTATCTTCAATCAAAAGTTTGTTATTTTCAAATGGTACCGGAGTTGTACTATTTTAGCCTCAGGCAGAAAGTTGAAGAAGAGTCTGCCTGTGGTCTTTGATGATCTTAGCAGGTTGTAACTAAGATCCATTGCTGTTCTCACACATAACTGAAGAGATGGGTAACTTCAGCTGTGGGAATAGCGTGCAGGGTCTCCTGCTATGAGGTATGTGCAGTTTTACATTTTTCTAGAGAAATGATATGCTAGAAAATGTTGACAATACCGGATTTATTTAAGGTAAGCCTGATTACAGTGATTTAATAACGACTGCTATCATGCTTGCTGTAAAGGGTAATATTTTTATTATTTACTCATATTACTGAATAGATATAACGTTTGCTTGAGGTGTATGAACGTTTATTACATATTGGTGATAAAACTTTATTCTGGGGCCCAGTTTTTTCCACATGGCTGACTAGATTTTGCCTAGGGATAGCTTTTTAAGGCCCTCTCACTGTGAGTACAGGCTGGGAGGGGCCTATTTTCGGCCTAAATTGTGCATTAGTTTTTGCAGTTTGAGACATCCAGCTTCCCTGAAGGAGTCCCCTGAACATTTAGGACCTCTCTAAAGGGTTTTTGTGCCTTCCAAAGTCGTTGTATGGGCAGGTAGGGCCACAGTAGAGCTGTGGCAGTTTGTTGTGACTGTTTAAAAACGTTTATATCGTTTTTTTGATCCGGTTTTGAAAATAAGGGGTTAATCATCCATTTGCAAGTGGGTGCAATGCTCTTTTAGCCTATTATACACACTGTAAAAATTTCGTAAGATTTACTGCTTTTTTCACTGTTTTAGCAGTTTCTGTGATTGTTTTTTTCTCTTAAAGGCACAGTACCGTTTTTATTTTTTGCTTGTTCACAGTTATTAAAGTGTATTCCAAGCTTGCTGGTCTCATTACTAGTCTGTTTAAACATGTCTGACATAGAGGAAACTCATTGTTCATTATGTTTAGAAGCCATTGTGGAACCCCCTCTTAGAATGTGTACCAAATGCACTGATTTTACTATAGATTACAAAGACCATATTCTGGCTTTAAAAAAATGTATCACCAGAAGAAATTGACAAGGAGGAAGTTATGCCGTCTAACTCTCCCCACGTGTCAGATCCTATAAATCCCGCTCAGGGGACACCTAGTACATCTAGCGCGCCCATTGCGTATACCTTGCAAGACATGACGGCAGTTATGAATCATACCCTTTCAGAGGTATTATCTAAACTGCCAGGATTGCAAGGAAAGCGAGACAGCTCTGGGACTAGAATAAATACAGAGCTCTCTGACGCTTTAGTAGCTATCTCTGATACACCCTCACAATATAATGAAGCTGAAGCAGGGGAGCTTCAATCTGTGGGTGATTTTTCTGGTTCAGGGAAAATACTTCAATCTGATTCTGATATGTCTACATTTAAATTTAAGCTTGAACAGCTCCGCGTATTGCTCAGGGAGGTTTTAGCAACTCTGGACGACTGTGACACTATTGTAGTCCCAGAGAAATTATGTAGATTGGATAAATACTACGCAGTACCTACTTACACTGATGTTTTTCCAATCCCTAAAAGGTTTTCTGAAATTATTACTTAGGAATGGGATAGACCAGGTGTACCGTTCTCTCCCCCTCCTGTTTTTAAAAAAGATGTTTCCTATAGACGCCGCTACACGGGACTTATGGCAGATGGTCCCTAAGCTAAGCGTACCACTATCCCTGTCGAGGACAGTTGTGCTTTTCTAGATCCAATGGATAAAAAATTAGAGGGTTATCTTAAGAAAATTTTTATTCAACAAGGTTTTATTCTCCAGCCTCTTGCATGCATTGCCCCAGTCACTGCTGCTGCGGCTTTCTGGTTTGAGTCCCTAGAGGAGGCTCTACAGATTGAAACCCCGTTGGAAGATATTATTGACAAGCTTAGTGCCCTTAAGCTAGCCAATTCATTTGTTTCTGATGCCGTTGTTCATTTAACCAAGCTAACGGCTAAAAATTCAGGGCTATTCAGGCGCGCAGGGCGCTATGGCTTAAATCTTGGTCAGCTGACGTGACTTCAAAGTCTAAACTTCTCAACATTCCCTTCAAAGGACAGACCCTATTCGGGCCTGGACTGAAGGAGATCATTTCTGACATCACTGGAGGAAAAGGTCACGCCCTTCCTCAAGACAGGTCCAACAAATTAAGAACCAAACATTCTAGTTTTCGCCCCTTTCGAAACTTCAAGAGTGGCGCAGCTTCAACTTCCTCTAACACAAAACAGGAGGGAACTTTTGCCCAGTATAAGCCGGTCTGGAGACCTAACCAGGCTTGGAACAAGGGGAAACAGGCCAAAAAGCCTGCTGCTGCCTCTAAGACAGCATGAAGGAGCACCCCCCGATCCGGAAACGGATCTAGTAGGGGGCGACTCTCTCTCTTTGCTCAGGCTTGGGCAAGAGATGTCCAGGATCCCTGGGCATTGGAAATTGTGTCCAAGGGTTATCTTCTGGAATTCAAAACCTCTCCCCCAAAAGGGAGATTTCATTTCTCACTTTTATCTGCAAACCAGATAAAAAGAGAGGCATTCTTACATTGTGTTCAAGACCTTCTAATTATGGCAGTGATCCACCCAGTTCCGCAGGAGGAACAGGGTCAGGGCTTCTATTCAAATCTGTTTGTAGTTCCCAAGAAAGAGGGAACATTCAGACCAATCTTAGATCTCAAAATCTTAAACAATTTTCTCAGAGTTCCATCCTTCAAGATGGAGACTATTCGAACCATCCTTCCTATGATCCAGGAGGGTCAATATATGACTACCGTAGACCTAAAGGATGCTTATCTTCACATCCCTATACACAAAGATCATCATCGTTTTCTCAGGTTTGCCTTTCTAGACAGGCACTACCAGTTTGTGGCTCTTCCCTTCGGGTTGGCCACGGCACCAAGAATCTTTACAAAGGTTCTAGGGTCCCTTCTAGCAGTCCTAAGGCCGCGGGGTATAGCAGTAGCCCCTTACTTAGACAACATTCTGATACAGGCGTCGACTTTTCAAGTTGCCAGGTCCCACACGGACATTGTTCTGGCATTTCTGAGGTCCCATGGGTGGAAGGTGAACGAAGAAAAGAGCTCTCTATCACCTCTAACAAAAGTTTCATTCCTAGGGACTCTGATAGATTCGGTAGAAATGAAGATTTACCTAACGAAGGCCAGATTGTCAAAACTTCTAGACTCTTGCCGTGTTCTTTATTCCACTTCTCGTCCTTCAGTGGCTCAGTGTATGGAAGTAATCGGTTTAATGGTAGCGGCAATGGACATAGTACCGTTTGCCCGCCTACATCTCAGACCGCTGCAACTTTGCATGCTCAGTCAGTGGAATGGGGATTACACAGATTTGTCCCCTCTACTAAATCTGGATCAAGAAACCAGGGATTCTCTTCTCTGGTGGCTATCTCAGGTCCATCTGTCCAAGGGGATGAGCTTCCGCAGGTCAGATTGGACTATAGTAATGACAGATGCCAGCCTTCTGGGCTGAGGTGCAGTCTGGAACTCCTTGAAGGCTCAGGGCTTGTGGACTCAGGAGGAGACACTCCTTCCGATAAACATTCTGGAACTAAGAGCGATATTCAATGCTCTTCAGGCTTGGCCTCAGCTTGCTGCGGTCAGGTTCATCAGATTTCAGTTGGACAATATCACAACTGTAGCCTACATCAACCATCAAGGGGGAACAAGGAGTTCCCTTGCAATGTTGGAGGTTTCAAAAATAATTCTGTGGGCAGAGGTTCACTCTTGCCATCTATCAGCTATCCATATCCCAGGAGTAGAGAACTGGGAGGCGGATTTTCTAAGTCGGCAGACTTTTCATCCGGGGGAGGGGGAACTCCATCCGGAAGTGTTTGCACAGTTGATTCAACGTTGGGGCAAACCAGAATTGGATCTCATGGCGTCTCGTCAGAACGCCAAGCTTCCACCGTTTCCTCTGCTCCCTCGTCTGATTGCCAAGATTAAGCAGGAGAGAGCTTCAGTGATTTTGATAGCACCTGCGTGGCCACGCAGGACTTGGTATGCAGATCTGGTGGACATGTCATCCCTTCCACCATGGACTCTACCGCTGAGACAGGACCTTCTACTTCAGGGTCCTTTCTACCATCCAAATCTAGTTTCTCTGTGTTTGACTGCTTGGAGATTGAACGCTTGATTTTATCAAAACGCGGTTTCTCCGAGTCAGTCATTGATACCTTAATTCAGGCTCGAAAGCCTTTCACCAGGAAAATCTATCATAAGATATGGTGTAAATATCTTCATTGGTGTGAATCCAAGGGTTACTCATGGAGTAAAGTCAGGATTCCCAGGATATTATCTTTTCTCCAAGAGGGATTGGAGAAGGGATTGTCCGCTAGTTCCTTAAAGGGACAGATTTCTGCTCTGTCTATTCGTTTGCACAAGCGTCTGGCGGATGTTCCAGACGTTCAGGCGTTTTGTCAGGCTTTAGTTAGAATCAAGCCTGTGTTTAAACCTGTTGCTCCGCCATGGAGTTTAAATTTAGTTCTTAAGGTTCTTCAAGGGGTTCCGTTTGAACCTCTGCATTCCATTGATATCAAGCTTTTATCTTGGAAAGTTCTGTTTTTGGTAGCTATTTCTTCGGCTCGAAGAGTTTCAGAGTTATCTGCCTTACAGTGTGATTACCCTTATCTGATCTTCCATGCAGATAAGGTAGTTTTGCGTACCAAACCTGGGTTTCTTCCTAAGGTGGTATCTAATAAGAATATCAATCAGGGACTTCCGGTGGGAGGGCCAAGGGAGAAGCAGCAGGCAAGAGGAGCTCCGCATCCAGCACCACAAAAACTAACTTTAAAACCTAATTTGGGCTGCCTCTTGCTCTGCTATAATATCCCCAGTGGTCACTAACAATCCCTAGGCAGAAGTTTGCTGCCCGGATCGGAGGAGAAGCGGGTGAGACCCCCCTCCGTATTTAGCTCTGGAGCCGCACACCGCTCCGCCACCGAAGTCACAGTCTCACAAGAAGCGCTGAGGGGGCGCAATAAAAATCCACTCCACCGGAGACAACAAAAGATTTGCTCGCCAGTCCGGAACAGTGGTACGGCTCAGAGGGAGACTGACCCCATTGAGGAGACACTTGCCGAGAGAAAGGCCCTGCCGCAGCCCCACGTGAACTACAACCTTCTTCTACCCTTGCACTGCTCTGGGAACACTCACCCACTTTGTCGATTGCCTAGCGCTGAGGTGGACCTGCTGATAAGGTAACGGCCGACACGGCCAGGCTGATCCCACTGGGGCGCAAACTACGGAGGGAGCTCCGACTGGCGTGAAAACAGGCGCCATCTTGAAGGAGAGGCCCTACACTCTGGCGGGAGCCGGAGCCCACACTGGGTAAAGTACGACTTTGCACGCACACACCACAGTCAACACCTTTGCTCCTGGGGACTTTTACACACCGCTACTCTGTATATGGGACTGGGGAAAACGGCCTTATAGCCACAAACACTGGGCCCAGCATCGCATGAGAGAGGCCGGAACCAAGATAACTGCTACCTGCTAACAGTGAATACATAACATTCCCCAAAGGAAGCCACTAAGATCAGACAGCTGGGACTTTGCAAGGCTCTGCATAAAGATAAGAGAAAAGAAAAGGAAAGGAAAAAAGGCCTGGGAACAAGTTTTAATCTAACTCTGGGGTATACCACTCAGTTCACCTGATCACCCACCCGCACCCCTGGCAGTGACACTGTGTAATTTCCACTACAGGCCGCACCTATAGCACCTTTGATAGCAGATGTTAACCCTGCCACCACATGAATGGGTCCTAGAGCTGGTGATACTGGAAACACAGCACACCTCAAGGGGCATTACTAGAAATAGGAATCTTGACTCCTGCAAGATCTTCACATAGTCAGAACTACCAAGCTGTAGCAAACTGTAAGACTGTGTTATCAGACAACACTGCTACCCTCAACTCATATCCAACCAAATACAGGGCTCTCACCCCCCTGAAGGGGCATATGAAGGACGCTGTGCTGACAGTCTTGTGTTGCCCCCCTTTTACTCTGGTGGGGGATGAGTGGTATAAACTATGGAACTTTTGCTGTATTGTTTACCTGTACTAACCCATGCTTTTCTCCCACTAATACTTGGTTTCCCTCAGTGATAGGATATTGCTAGTACTGGTTAAGTCATTCATATACACTGTGTCATATTTTGGTTGAAAAGGATCTTTCTAGTCTACTGTTAGAATAACATCTACATATGCTAGCCATTTTCTCACTTGTAAAGGTATATGGAGAAATATTTAACGAATACCCCCATGGCAAGTCGCAGCAAAACTAGCTCTGGCAGAAATAAATCTGGAGCTGACTCCTCAAACGCGGGAGCTAGTACTGACAGCTGCCCAGATAGTGTTTCACTTGACACACACCCCATTGTTAAACAGATATCTTTACTATTTATGCCCAAAATTGATAATTTGCAGAGGGGGGTTGATACTCTCACAGACGATGTTAAACAGTTCTCCACACGTGTAGCAGAAGCTGAGAATAGAATCTCTGACTTGGAAGATTCTAATGTATCTAACTCAAATAAAATTGAAGCCTTAGAGAGACAAGCCGTGACACTGCAATTAAAATTAGATGACCTAGAAAATAGGTCGAGACGCAATAATGTGCGCCTCTTGGGTCTCCCCGAATCAGTAAAACCAGCAGATATCATCCACTTTTTTGAAAATACACTCCCCACATTACTGAAGATACCTACACAGGACCTGGAGGGTGGGGTGGAACGTGCTCATAGGGTAGGCCCAGAAAGGGCTGGCTTAGATAACTTACCCCAACCCCGGCCAATTATGATCAAGTTTCTACATTTCCAGACCAAAACAGCATTACTAAGAGCTTACAGAAAAATGGACAATGTGATGTATGAAAATGCACGCTTGCTCCTGTTTCAAGATTTCTCGGTGGATCTTATGAAACGCCGGAGGGAATTTTCACCAATCTGCTCACAACTTCATAGGGAGGGTAGACAAGCCTTCTTGCTATACCCAGCTAGGCTTAAAATTATGACCCCCAGAGGCCCAAAATTCTTTGATAACCCAACTGCAGCTCAAAATTTCCTAGAAGGTGGGGGGGGCCCCCCACACAGCCCACGCCAGAATCATCCAAGAGGGGAGGAGGGTTGAAACTGTAGCGGAATAAGAATTTGAGACACCTTACTTAAATAGGGACTCACCCTAGGTTTCAAATCAAGTAGTCTGTCCTGATGGCCACTGAAATAACTGACAATGGGTCTGCGGCTACACGCGGACTCAGAACTTTGAAGTTAAGTTTAAGTTTGAGTTTTATATTGTTGTATGTTACCATAGGTTACTTTCTAGGTTCAGGGCACTTAAAACACGTAAGCAAAGGAGAAGGGTCAGTTATGTGTGAATACGGGCGGGGTGTAAACTTTTATAACCCATCGTTCCTAATTACATCCCAAGCACAGGTTATGTTAGAATGTACAATGCTGATGAGAGATTTAATATGCTCGCTTGGTTATTGGAATGAAACAACCCATCCGTTAAATGTTTCATGGTTTTTGAACACATATGTCTATATGCAGTATTCTCAGGTTATAACTCACACAGACATAGTCAGACCGATGGAACCTATTACAACCTGTATGAAAGTTCTTATTATTCTTCTACTACTTCTCCACATACATGTTGAACAGTTCACGACTTATTTCAGGGTAACAACTCTTTTATGTCTTTTCATTTTAGAGCTACTGTTACTTAGAGATACTAGTAGAGGCCTGGCGGTGGTTCATAGTGGTGGAAGACTGAACCGGGAGTCTGATCACTACGGTGAGGAATTTAATTTTTTTTTTTTTTTTTTTTTTTTTTTTCCCTCTCTTCCCTTCCATATACTCCCCCTTTCAACCCTCGCACTTGGGACATTATTCACATACTCATATACAGATACCAAAACAAGATACAGGATCCAGTTAAACATTAAAATTTAACGTCTATTCTTGGAACATTGGGGGCATTCACTCCCCAATAAAAAGAAAAACAATACTCACACAGCTTAGGAAAAAGAAAGCAGAGATCGCGTTTCTTCAAGAGACGCATCTTTTAGATGCAGAACATGAGAAGTTGAGATCTGACTGGGTAGGGAGGGTTGAATACGCCTCATTTAGCTCTGCCAGTAGGGGGGTCGCAATACTTCTAGGCAAAAGACTTGAACATGAAGTTAAGGAAGTGCTCAAAGACCCAGAAGGCAGATATATAATAGTACAAATATGTGCTGCAGAACAAACATATACGCTTTGCAACATTTACGCCCCGAACATAAAAGATAGGGGGTTCTGGAATAATATTGTAACAGTCCTCTCTCCCTACCTGGGTACACACATTATACTAGGGGGTGATTTTAACCTCACCCCTAATCCTCATTGTGACAGGTTAAGAGGGACACATAGCGGGAAACCTAGAAAGATGGCTAAAATCTCAGAAAAATTTGAAAAGGACACTTTTGCTCTACTGGGGAACTCCCTGGGTGTGGTGGACATATGGAGGCAACTGAACCCTGATGGGAAAGATTATACCTGTGCGTCACGTACCTCACCCTCTATGTCCCGCATAGATATGTTTCTAATCTCGAACTCTCTCATTACACGTATCATAGACACCAAAATAGGGGAAGTGGCGGTTTCAGACCATGCGCCCATTGCGCTTTTCATAGATAAGAACCCGTCGGTTTGCAATAGACGAACTCTTAGATTCCCAAAATATTTGCTCTATTCCCAGGAATTCCAGAGCCACCTAACTCACTGTTGGGATGATTACCGGGTAAACAATGCACAGCATATAAGCACACCAGAACTATTCTGGGCAACCGCTAAAGCTGTCTTGTCGGGCAACATTGTTGCCTACCTGGCACGTAGGAAAAAGCAATCCACCGAGAAACTCGGGAAGCTGAGAGATCGCCTAGCGGAGACTTACTGCACTTACTGTGCGGCTCCCTCTAGTCTCAATTACCGCAATTATATTGACACTAAAAAGGAATATGATGCCTTACTGGCCAACCAGGCCTCACAGGCCCTCCTGCGAACCAGGGGTAAATATTATAGATTTGGGGATAAGTCAGGGAAGCTTATGGCGGCGTTAGTGAATATGAACACATCCTCCAAACACATCACAGCCCTGAAAAGGCAGGGAAAACTAGTGAAGGACGCTGATTCAATAGCTGAAGCATTCGCGTCTTATTATACCACTCTTTATGCCAGTGAAGGCGCCTCAGACGCCGAACTAAAAGATAAATTCTGGGAAAATATCAACTTCCCACAGATCTCAGATTCTCAACTGGAGAAACTAAATGCTCCCATAGGGGAAGAGGAGATCCAGAGAACGATAATGTCCATGGCGCTGGGCAAAGCCTCAGGCCCGGATGGACTGCCGATAGAGTTCTATCGGCTCCTAAAGGACCAGGTCTCCACGACGCTGGCGAGTTTATACACTACCTATTTCGAAGGGGAGAAGGCACCGGTGCCAGAATTCTCCGCGGCATATATCACTCTCATACCCAAGCCGGGGAAGGACAGCGTTTTACCGGAGTCCTACCGGCCAATCTCTTTATTAAACTCCGTCTACAAGATATTAACTAAACTTCTGGCTGAAAGACTTAAATTTATACTACCTGACATCATTCACATGGATCAAACAGGATTCATGTATGCAAGATCGTCAGTGGTCAATGTTCGTAGGGTTCTACAGGTTATCCAACACTTTTGGACCAAAAAGAAGGGTGATGTAGTAAGAGATGACGAGGAGGCCTTCCTGCTGTCACTTGACGCAGAGAAGGCCTTCGATCGAGTGGAGTGGGACCACCTTCTCTACACCATGGCTAAGGCTCGCTTCTCTGGCCCCTTTCTAACTTTTATCAAAAATTTGTACCGTGCCCCCCTTGCTAATATACTAGTTAACAATATATTCTCTGCAAACATTTATCTACATAGAGGAACCCGGCAGGGTTGCCCCTTATCACCCCTCCTCTTTAACATTGCCCTGGAACCGCTGGCTATCAAGTTAAAGCAGGTTTTTCCTGGCATAGACTTGGCAGGGCATCCACAACATCTGGCGCTATATGCGGACGACATGCTCTTGTTTGTACAAAGCCCCCGCACTTATATACCGCATATACTAGAAACCCTCACCGACTTTGGCCGATTCTCAGGCTATAAAGTCAATATGCATAAATCTGAGATCCTCACTCAAGTGGGGAATTTCCGTTCTCGGTGGCTAAACATGACATCACATATCTTGGCATCAAGATTTCTGCAAACCCAAACAAGCTATACTCTAATAATTTGACACCCATATGCGCAAAACTACAGGCGCAGATGGACAGCTGGAGATCCCTTCCTTTGTCACTCTCAGGTAGGATCAATCTTCTTAAAATGGTGATACTCCCCCGCCTTCTATATCCGCTTCTTATGCTCCCCCTACTATTAAGTAAAGCTGATGTCAAAATGCTAAACGCGGCGGCGACCCACTTCATTTGGAAGGGGGGTAAGCCACGGATCTCGAGGGAAAAATTGAGCATGGGTTTTCTTAATGGGAGCCTGGCTTTGCCAGACTTCAGGCTGTACAATTGGGCAGCTCTGATTCGCCTAGTGCTGGACTGGCAGGTGGGAACTCATCACTTTTGTCGACCCTCTATGGAGCAGGCTATTTTGGGGGATGTCTCTCTGGCATACCTACCACATGTCTCAAACATGAGATCTGTGAGGGCTCTATGCCTTAATATGTTATTCAGCGAACCATTAAAGGCTTGGCATCAGGCTCATAAGTTTCTGAAGAAATCTTGTCATGCTTCAAGCTACCTGCCTATTGTCAAAAACCCAGACTTTCCGGCGGGTTCGGAAACGCAGCCCTTCGTGGTCTGGGAGCAGAAAGGACTGACATCACTTAAACAATTATTAACCCCGCTAACAAAAGAGGTAAAAAACTTTGGTGCTTTACAGAGAGAGTTTGGGATACCGAGAACACATTTCTTTGCCTTTCTACAGGTACGCCACTATATCAATGCTTTAACCCGGAGCACACCTGAATTCTGGGAGGGTTCCCCCTTCCGCATCTCACAAACACTATACACAATGGGTAGGTTTTCCCTATCGGAAATCTATCAAACACTCATACAACATAGAGCACAGAGCACAAGGGATTCAGTGCAAGCAGGGTGGTCCCGTGTAGGAATTGAGGGTATTACTTGGGAAGACATAAGAAGAGGTCTCGAACGAACTAAATCAGCCACGTTGTCCGCCATGTACAGGGAATCCCAGATACGTTTCCTCCATAGGGCCTATCTCACACCAAGAACATTAGCCAAATGGGTACCTATGCGCCCTAACCAATGTGTGAGATGTGCAGCAGAGGCGCCTACTCTCTTACATTATATGTGGGAGTGCCCGTCAGTCAGACAGTACTGGAATAAAATACAATATTGGATCAATAAGTCCTTACAGATACACCTCACGCTCAGCCCAGAAACTATCCTCTTTTTACATTGGGAAACACAACACAGACAACAGGACGCAATATTGAGTCTAGTAATATTGTTAGCTAGAAAATGTATCTTAAAAAAGTGGACAGTAAGAAAGGGCCCCTCCTTTGCGGGCTTTAGGAACCTACTTAGAACACAAATATTCACGGAACAAATGGATGTTAGGATGGATGTTCAGAACAGGCTGGGTTTATTCCTGCGTAAATGGCGCAGACTCATACTTACCTTTGAGTTGGAGATTCAGAGACTTATTCTGATCCCATTTAGGGACTCAGTTCTTTTTATTGAAGCGGAACTGAGAGGGGAGTGGGCACATTTATTTTAAACGACAATCGTTTCGTAGGTGGTCTGCCTCCCCCTCCTTTCCTTTCCTTCCCCACCTCCCCCAGCCTCCCTTCCTCCCCCCCTTTTTTTTTTTTTTTTTTTTTTTTTTTTTTTCACCTCCGCCGGGCCTCAAGGACAATAATATTAGTCCTTTTTTTTTTAGGTTTACTTATGTTATTAGTTAGACTAGGTTAACTATAAGTTTAGTTTTATTTGTATTAAAGATAATGGAAAAAGATTATGTCGGGGAAGTGCAATCACTCAGACCAGGTAAATATCATGTAAGACAGAAACGAAGTGTGGACAAAAGAAGAAAATATTCCACTCCTCATAATGTGACATTGCTTTGTTTCATACTGTATTTAATTTTGGACCTGCATTGTAAATCATGTCACCAGACAGGATAACCGCACAAAATGTAATAACTGGAATGTGTGTATTGCTTTACCGGACAACAATAAAAAGATATTTGAAAAAAAGAATATCAATCAGGAGATTGTTGTTCCGTCACTGTGTCCTAATCCTTCTTCAAAGAAGGAACGTCTATTACATAATCTTGACGTGGTTCGTGCTTTAAAGTTTTACAAGCTACTAAGGATTTTCGTCAAACATCGGCATTGTTTGTTGTTTACTCTGGATAGAGAAGAGGCCAAAAGGCTTCAGCAACTTCTCTTTCCTTTTGGTTAAGAAGTATAATCCGCTTATCTTATGAGACTGCTGGCCAGCAGCCTCCTGATAGAATTACAGCTCATTCCACTAGAGCGGTGGCTTCCACATGGGCTTTTAAAAATGAGGCTTCTGTTGAACAGATTTGTAAGGCGGCAACTTGATCTTCGCTTCATACTTTTTCGGAGGCTATTTTTGGGAGAAAGGGCTTACAGGCAGTGATGCATTCCGTTTAAGCGCCTGCCTTGTCCCTCCCTTCATCCGTGTCCTATAGCTTTGGTATTGGTATCCCACAAGTAATGGATGAATCGGTGGACTGGATACACCTTACAAGAGAAAACAAAATTTATGCTTACCTGATAAATTTATTTCTCTTGTGGTGTATCCAGTCCACGGCCCGCCCTGTCATTTTAAGGCAGGTGTTTTTTATTTTTAAACTACAGTCACCACTGCACCCTATAGTTTCTCCTTTCTCTTGCTTGTCTTCAGTCGAATGACTGGAGGTGGCAGTTAGGGGATGAGCTATATAGACAGCTCTGCTGTGGGTGTTCCTCTTGCAGCTTCCTGTTGGGAAGGAGAATATCCCACAAATAATGGATGAATCCGTGGACTGGATACACCACAAGAGAAATATATTTATCAGGTAAGCATAAATTTTGTTTTTCAACATACACACATAGCTAATAGACTAAACATGGTTGGAAGGCGACTTCAACGTAGTTGAGTTTGCAAATTTTCTCAATTGCTGTTTTTCTGTAAATGTTACATGTACCACAATCTGTATAAATTATTATTTTTTTTGATGCTATATGAGTCATGAATAAACTTTAAAAAGAAAATACATTCTGCGTTTAATTTAAAGGGACAGTCTAGTCAAAATTAAACTTCCATGATTCCGATAGGGCATGTAATTTTAAACAACTTTCTTATTTACTTTTATCATCAAATTTGCTTTGTTCTCTTGTTTTTTTTTAGTTGAAAGTTAAACCTAGATAGGCTCATATGCTAATGTCTAAGCCCTTGAAGCCTGCCTCTTATCGGAATGCATTTGGAAAGTTTATCACAGCTAGATGGCGTTAGTTCATGTGTGCCATATAGATAACATTGTGCTTACGCCCGTGGAGTTACTTGTGAGAGGGTACTGATTGGCTAAAATGTACGTCCGTCAAAAGAACTAACAAAAAAGGGCAGTTTGCAGAGGCTTAGATACAAGGTTATCACAGAGGTAAAAAGTATATTATACATTTTTCTTCGTTCTCTTGGTATCTTTATTTGAAAAAGTAGGAATGTAAGCTTATGAGCCAGCCCATCTTTGATTAAGCGCCTGGGTTGCACTTGCTGATTGGTGGCTAAATGCAAGCGCTATCCATCGTTCTGAACCAAAAATGGGCTGGTTCGTAAGCACTACATTCCTTCTTTTTCAAATAAAGATACCAAGAGAAATTGATAATAGGAGTAAATTAGAAAGTTGCTTAAAACTGCTGCTCAATCTGAATCATGAAAGAAAAAATGTGAGTTTAGTATCCCTTTAAAGGAACACTCAACCCAATTTTTTTCTTTTCTGATTCAGATAGAGCATGAGATTTTAAGCAACTTTCTAATTTACTCCTATTATCAAATTTTCTTCATTCTCTTGGTATCTTCATTTGAAATGTAAGTTTAGATGCCGGCCCATCTTTGGTGAACAACCCGGGTTGTCCTTGCTGATTGGTGGATAAATTAATCCACCAATAAAAAGTGCTGTCAAGAGCCTGAACCAAAAAAAAAAGCTTAGATGCCTTCTTTTTCAAATAAAGATAGCAAGAGAACAAAGAAAAATTAATAATAGGAGTAAATTAGAAAGTTGCTTAAAATTACATGCTCTATCTGAATCACGAAAGAAAAAAAAATTGGGTTCAGTGTCCCTTTAACAAAACTTTGCCCACAAACTGTTCAATATCTAACCTTACACAGCTTTGAGCGACATCCTTTCAATATACAGATTAAAGGGACATTATACACTAATTTTTTCTTTGCATAAATGTTTTGTAGATGATCTATTTATATAGCCCATAAAGTTGTTTTTTTTTTTTAAATTAATGTATAGTTTTGTTTATTTCTAAATAACATTGCTCTGATTTTCAGACTCCTAACCAAGCCCCAAAGTTTTATGTAAATACCGTCAGCTACCTACTCCAACTTGCTCCTGTTTGTGTAAAGGGTCTTTTCATATGCAAAAGAAGGGGAGGGGGGGAGTGTCTTATTTACCACTTGCAGTGGGCTTTCCAGCAACCTTTTCAACAGAGCTAAACAGAGCTTCTAAGTAAGTTTTTAAACAGTTTTATACTGGATTTTTATATCAGTATCTGTGCATCTTATTCTTTATAGTAGTGTCTATTACATGCAGTTATATGCAAATGAGTGTATACTGTCGCTTTAAATTGTACTAATCTGAATTAACTCCCTTTGTCAGTTCTTTTAAAACGTTTTGCCTGTGCAACAATCTATAAAACATCACATTTTGACCTCAACCCTGTGATCTTGATGGATTTCTTTTTTTCTGATAAGCAACTTTGTTTTCACTTTCACACACGGACTCTGGTAATAGGGATAATGTTATTATGTAGCATTTTACAGATGTGTTGATAGTAAAGTAAAAATTAAACTTGCATGATTCAGATAGAGCATTTAATTTTAAGACACTTTTAAATTCACTTCTATTTTCAAATGTGCTTCGTTCTCTTGGTATCCCTTGTTGTAAAGGAATACGCACATATCATACACTAGTGGGTGCTAGTTGCTGATTGGTGCCTGCACACATTTGTCTCTTGTGATTGGCTGACTAGAGGTGTTCAGATAGCTGCCAGTTGTGCAACGCTGTTTCTTCAGCAAAGGATAACAAGTGAATGAAGCGAATCTGATAATAGAAGTAAATTGGAAAGTTGCTTAAAATTGTTTGTTCTATCAAAATCATGAAAGAAAATGATGGGGTTTCCTGTCCCTTTAAACACAAAATTGGAACATTGTACTAAGCAGAATTAACTTGCTTTGTCAGGACCTGTAATAGTAAGCTCATTCTATACAGCGCATGTAATGTATTTTTCTAAGATGTAGGAACAGTAGGAGGTTGTGCAGGTGGCTTCTGCCTGTGTAAGAGATATATGAATTAGTACACGTTTTTCCCCAGCATGTATCAGGCAGAGCTTTATGTATCCTAAACAATAGCAGCTGATGAACAATATTCATTTAAAACCAGGGACACTAAACCCACATTTTTTTCTTTAATGAATCAGATAGATCATGCAATTTTAAGCAACTTTCTAATTTACTCCTATTATCAATTTTTCTTCATTCTCTTGGTATCTTTATCTAAAAGGCAGGAATATAAAGCTTAGAAGCCGCCTATATTTGGTTCAGAACCTAGGTTACGCTTGCTTATAGATGGCTAAATGTAGGACTGAATTTGTCTGATACAAAGTAACAATTAAATGACCTTGTTTATGTATCAATTACAAATCAAGTTGTTTTTCAAAATTCTCTCTATACATTGAGATCTGAGATTTCCATCAGTGCTTATCGTTAGTTTTAAGATTTGGATCACGTCAGCATTTGAGATTATCCCTATATGAGCTTTCTTTCATGTAATTAGCAAGAGTCCATGAGCTAGTGACGTATGGGATATACATTCCTACCAGGAGGGGCAAAGTTTCCCAAACCTCAAAATGCCTATAAATACACCCCTCACCACACCCACAAATCAGTTTTACAAACTTTGCCTCCTATGGAGGTGGTGAAGTAAGTTTGTGCTAGATTCTACGTTGATATGCGCTCCGCAGCAGGTTGGAGCCCGGTTTTCCTCTCAGCGTGCAGTGAATGTCAGAGGGATGTGAAGAGAGTATTGCCTGTTTGAATTCAATGATCTCCTTCTACGGGGTCTATTTCATAGGTTCTCTGTTATCGGTCGTAGAGATTCATCTCTTACCTCCCTTTTCAGATCGACGATATACTCTTATATATACCATTACCTCTGCTGATTCTCGTTTCAGTACTGGTTTGGCTTTCTACAAACATGTAGATGAGTGTCCTGGGGTAAGTAAGTCTTATTTTCTGTGACACTCTAAGCTATGGTTGGGCACTTTTTTTTATAAAGTTCTAAATATATGTATTCAAACATTTATTTGCCTTGACTCAGGATGTTCAACATTCCTTTTTTTTCAGACAGTCAGTTTCATATTTGGGATAATGCATTTGAATCAATCATTTTTTCTTACCTTAAAAATTTGACTTTTTCCCTGTGGGCTGTTAGGCTCGCGGGGCTGAAAATGCTTCATTTTATTGCGTCATTCTTGGCGCGGACTTTTTTGGCGCAAAAAATCTTTTCTGTTTCCGGCGTCATACGTGTCGCCGGAAGTTGCGTCATTTTTTGACGTTCTTTTGCGCCAAAAATGTCGGCGTTCCGGATGTGGCGTAATTTTTGGCGCCAAAAGCATTTAGGCGCCAAATAATGTGGACGTCTTATTTGGCGCTAAAAAAATATGGGCGTCGCTTTTGTCTCCACATTATTTAAGTCTCATTTTTCATTGCTTCTGGTTGCTAGAAGCTTGTTCTTTGGCATTTTTTCCCATTCCTGAAACTGTCATTTAAGGAATTTGATCAATTTTGCTTTATATGTTGTTTTTTCTCTTACATATTGCAAGATGTCTCACGTTGCATCTGAGTCAGAAGAAACTTCAGGAAAATCGCTGCCTGGTGCTGGAACTACCAAAGCTAAGTGTATCTGCTGTAAATTTTTGGTAGCTGTTCCTCCAGCTGTTGTTTGTATTAAATGTCATGACAAACTTGTTAATGCAGAAAATATTTCCTTTAGTAAAGTACCATTACCTGTTGCAGTTCCCTCAACATCTAATGTTCAGAGTGTTCCTGATAACATAAGAGATTTTGTTTCTGAATCCATTAAGAAGGCTATGTCTGTTATTCCTCCTTCTAGTAAACATAAAAAATCTTTTAAAACTTCTCTTTATCCAGATGAATTTTTAAATGAACATCATCATTCTGATTCTAATGATTCTTCTCGTTCAGAGGACTCTGTCTCAGAGGTTGATGCTGATAAATCTTCATATTTATTTAAAATGGAATTTATTCGTTCTTTACTTAAAGAAGTCCTAATTGCATTAGAAATTGAGGATTCTGGTCCTCTTGATACTAAATCTAAATGTTTAGACAAGGTCTTTAAATCTCCTGTAGTTATTCCAGAAGTTTTTCCTGTTCCGGGTGCTATTTCTGAAGTAATTTCCAGAGAATGGAATAATTTGGGTAATTCATTTACTCCTTCTAAACGTTTTAAGCAATTATATCCTGTGCCGTCCGACAGATTAGAGTTTTGGGACAAAATCCCTAAAGTTGATGGGGCTATCTCTACCCTTGCTAAACGTACTACTATTCCTACGGCAGATGGTACTTCCTTTAAGGATCCTTTAGATAGGAAAATTGAATCCTTTCTAAGAAAAGCTTATTTGTGTTCAGGTAATCTTCTTAGACCTGCTATATCTTTGGCGGATGTTGCTGCAGCTTCAACTTTTTGGTTGGAAACTTTAGCGCAACAAGTAACAGATCATGATTCTCATAACATTATTATTCTGCTTCAACATGCTAATAATTTTCTGTGATGCCATTTTTGATATTATCAGAGTTGATGTCAGGTTTATGTCTCTAGCTATTTTAGCTAGAAGAGCTTTATGGCTTAAAACTTGGAATGCTGATATGTCTTCTAAATCGACTCTACTTTCCCTTTCTTTCCAGGGTAATAAATTATTTGGTTCTCAGTTGGATTCTATTATCTCAACTGTTACTGGTGGGAAAGGAACTTTTTTACCGCAGGATAAAAAATCTAAGGGTAAAAACAGGGCTAATAATCGTTTTCGTTCATTTCGTTTCAACAAAGAACAAAAGCCTGATCCTTCATCCTCAGGAGCAGTTTCAGTTTGGAAACCATCTCCAGTCTGGAATAAATCCAAGCCTTCTAGAAAAGCAAAGCCAGCCAGCTTCTAAGTCCACATGAAGGTGCGGCCCTCATTCCAGCTCAGCTGGTAGGGGGCAGATTACGTTTTTTCAAAGAAATTTGGATCGATTCTGTTCACAATCTTTGGATTCAGAACATTGTTTCAGAAGGGTACAGAATTGGTTTCAAGATAAGACCTCCTGCAAAGAGATTTTTTCTTTCCCGTGTCCCAGTAAACCCAGCGAAAGCTCAAGAATTTCTGAAATGTGTTTCAGATCTAGAGTTGGCTGGAGTAATTATGCCAGTTCCAGTTCTGGAACAGGGGCTGGGGTTTTATTCGAATCTCTTCATTGTACCAAAGAAGGAGAATTCCTTCAGACCAGTTCTGGATCTAAAAATATTGAATCGTTATGTAAGGATACCAACATTCAAAATGGTAACTATAAGGACTATCCTGCCTTTTGTTCAGCAAGGGCATTATATGTCTACAATAGATTTACAGGATGCATATCTGCATATTCCGATTCATCCAGCTCACTATCAGTTTCTGAGATTCTCTTTCCTGGACAAGCATTACCAGTTTGTGGCTCTGCCGTTTGGCCTAGCAACAGCTCCAAGAATTTTTACAAAGGTTCTCGGTGCCCTTCTGTCTGTAATCAGAGAACAGGGTATTGTGGTATTTCCTTATTTGGACGATATCTTGGTACTTGCTCAGTCTTCATATTTAGCAGAATCTCATACGAATCGACTTGTGTTGTTTCTTCAAGATCATGGTTGGAGGATCAATTCACTAAAAAGTTCATTGATTCCTCAGACAAGGGTAACCTTTTTGGGTTTCCAGATAGATTCAGTGTCCATGACTCTGTCTTTGACAGACAAGAGACGTCTAAAATTGATTTCAGCTTGTCGAAACCTTCAGTCACAATCATTCCCTTCGGTAGCCTTTTGCATGGAAATTCTAGGTCTCATGACTGCTGCATCGGACGCGATCCCCTTTGCTCGTTTTCACATGCGACCTCTTCAGCTCTGTATGCTGAACCAATGGTGCAGGGATTACACAAAGATATCTCAATTAATATCTTTAAAGCCGATTGTACGACACTCTCTAACGTGGTGGACAGATCACCATCGTTTAGTTCAGGGGGCTTCTTTTGTTCTTCCGACCTGGACTGTAATTTCAACAGATGCAAGTCTTACAGGTTGGGGAGCTGTGTGGGGGGTCTCTGACGGCACAAGGGGTTTGGGAATCTCAGGAGGTGAGATTACCGATCAATATTTTGGAACTCCGTGCAATTTTCAGAGCTCTTCAGTCTTGGCCTCTTCTGAAGAGAGAATCGTTCATTTGTTTTCAGACAGACAATGTCACAACTGTGGCATACATCAATCATCAGGGGGGGACTCACAGTCCTCTGGCTATGAAAGAAGTATCTCGAATTCTGGTTTGGGCGGAATCCAGCTCCTGTCTAATCTCTGCGGTTCATATCCCAGGTATAGACAATTGGGAAGCGGATTATCTCAGTCGTCAAACGTTGCATCCGGGCGAATGGTCTCTTCACCCAGAGGTATTTCTTCAGATTGTTCAAATGTGGGAACTTCCAGAAATAGATCTGATGGCTTCTCATCTAAACAAGAAACTTCCCAGGTATCTGTCCAGATCCCGGGATCCTCAGGCGGAGGCAGTGGATGCATTATCACTTCCTTGGAAGTATCATCCTGCCTATATCTTTCCGCCTCTAGTTCTTCTTCCAAGAGTAATCTCCAAGATTCTGAAGGAATGCTCGTTTGTTCTGCTGGTAGCTCCAGCATGGCCTCACAGGTTTTGGTATGCGGATCTTGTCCGGATGGCCTCTTGCCAACCGTGGACTCTTCCGTTAAGATCAGACCTTCTGTCGCAAGGTCCTTTTTTCCATCAGGATCTCAAATCCTTAAATTTAAAGGTATGGAGATTGAACGCTTGATTCTTGGTCAAAGAGGTTTCTCTGACTCTGTGATTAATACTATGTTACAGGCTCGTAAATCTGTATCTAGAGAGATATATTATAGAGTCTGGAAGACATATTTCTTGGTGTCTTTCTCATCATTTTTCCTGGCATTCTTTTAGAATTCCGAGAATTTTACAGTTTCTTCAGGATGGTTTAGATAAAGGTTTGTCCGCAAGTTCCTTGAAAGGGCAAATCTCTGCTCTTTCTGTTCTTTTTCACAGAAAGATTGCTAATCTTCCTGATATTCATTGTTTTGTACAAGCTTTGGTTCGTATAAATCCTGTCATTAAGTCAATTTCTCCTCCTTGGAGTTTGAATTTGGTTCTGGGGGCTCTTCAAGCTCCTCCTTTTGAACCCATGCATTCATTGGACATTAAATTACTTTCTTGGAAAGTTTTGTTCCTTTTGGCCATCTCTTCTGCCAGAAGAGTCTCTGAATTATCTGCTCTTTCTTGTGAGTCTCCTTTTCTGATTTTTCATCAGGATAAGGCTGTGTTGCGAACTTCTTTTGAATTTTTACCTAAGGTTGTGAATTCCAACAACATTAGTAGAGAAATTGTGGTTCCTTCATTATGTCCTAATCCTAAGAATTCTAAGGAGAAATTGTTGCATTCTTTGGATGTTGTTAGAGCTTTGAAATATTATGTTGAAGCTACTAAGTCTTTCCGAAAGACTTCTAGTCTATTTGTCATCTTTTCCGGTTCTAGAAAAGGCCAGAAAGCTTCTGCCATTTCTTTGGCATCTTGGTTGAAATCTTTAATTCATCATGCCTATGTCGAGTCGGGTAAAACTCCGCCTCAAAGGATTACAGCTCATTCTACTAGGTCAGTTTCTACTTCCTGGGTGTTTAGGAATGAAGCTTCGGTTGATCAGATTTGCAAAGCAGCAACTTGGTCCTCTTTGCATACTTTTACTAAATTCTACCATTTTGATGTGTTTTCTTCTTCTGAAGCAGTTTTTGGTAGAAAAGTACTTCAGGCAGCGGTTTCAGTTTGAATCTTCTGCTTATGTTTTCATTAAACTTTATTTTGGGTGTGGATTATTTTCAGCAGGAATTGGCTGTCTTTATTTTATCCCTCCCTCTCTAGTGACTCTTGCGTGGAAAGATCCACATCTTGGGTAGTCATTATCCCATACGTCACTAGCTCATGGACTCTTGCTAATTACATGAAAGAAAACATAATTTATGTAAGAACTTACCTGATAAATTCATTTCTTTCATATTAGCAAGAGTCCATGAGGCCCACCCTTTTTTTGTGGTGGTTTTGATTTTTTGTATAAAGCACAATTATTCCAATTCCTTATTTTATATGCTTTTGCACTTTTTTTCTTATCACCCCACTTCTTGGCTATTCGTTAAACTGATTTGTGGGTGTGGTGAGGGGTGTATTTATAGGCATTTTGAGGTTTGGGAAACTTTGCCCCTCCTGGTAGGAATGTATATCCCATACGTCACTAGCTCTTGGACTCTTGCTAATATGAAAGAAATGAATTTATCAGGTAAGTTCTTACATAAATTATGTTTTTTGTTTTTTTAAATAATAGGCACTGATTTTTTATTGTGACTTGTATTGCATCTCAGTACTAGAGTTGGGAATCAATGCTTTGGAAAGAATAATGTAATATTTGATAAATTAAAGGGACATTCCAATCAAAATTGGAATGCATACAGGTGTATTTCAGTTGTGAATAGAAGCATTTTGGCATTTCACATGTACTAGCAAATATGCTTCTAATAAAAGTATAGCTGTTTCAATAGTGTACTTAAGTATGCTCCATGCACCAGCATTTTAAACATAACACTTGCTCACAGAGCCTAAGGTGCTTGTACTATTTGGTAATGACTCAGTTTGTTAATTGCTGACATGACAAGTCCCACTGGCCCCATGAGCAGCTGCAGTGTTTAAAATGCTGGTGATTCACATGCATATGCAGAGAGAAATGCTAACATTAAAGGGATAGTAAAGACCAAACTGAACTTACATGATTCAGATAGGGTTTGTCATTTTAAACGACTTTCTAATTTACTTTAATCATAAAATTTGCTTTGTTCTCTTTTTATTCTAAGCTGAATGCTAAACCTAGGTAGGCTCATATGCTAATTTCTAAGCCCTTGAAGGCTGCCTCTTATCTGAATGCATGTGGCAGCTTTTCACAGCTAGAGGGTGTTAGTTCATGTGTTTCATATAGATGACATTGTGCTTACGCACATGCAGGCCCATTTATCAAGCTCCGTACGGAGCTTGAAGGGCCGTGTTTCTGGCGAGTCTTCAGACTCGCCAGAAACACAAGTTATGAAGCAGCGGTCTATAGACCGCTGCTTCATAACCCTGTCCGCCTGCTCTGAGCAGGCGGACAGGAACCGCCGGAAATCAACCCGATCGAATACGATCGGGTTGATTGACAGCTCCCTGCTGGCGGCCGATTGGCCGCGAGTCAGCAGGGGGCGGCGTTGCACCAGCAGCTCTTGTGAGCTGCTGGTGCAATGTTAAATGTGGAGAGCGTATTGCTCTCCGCATTTAGCGAGGTCTTGCGGACCTGATCCGCAGTGTCGGATCAGGTCCGCAAGCCCTTTGATAAATGGGCCCCAATGAGTTAGCACTGATTGGCTAAAATGCAAGTCAGTCAAAATAACCAAAATAAGGGGGCAGTCTGTAGAAGCTTAGATACAAGGTAATCACAGAAGTAAAAAGTATATTAATATAACAGTGCTGTTTATGCAAAACTGGGGAATGGTTAATAAAGGGATTATCTATCTTTTAAAACAATAACAATTCTGGTGTAGACTGTCCCTTTAAGAAATAGTAAATTGGAAAAAAAAACATTGTATTGGTTTCTAAAATACTCATTTTACAATTAATATTATCTGCTTAACAGCAAGGGCCAAACATCAATACGTTACATGATAAATGGTTATATGTACAAACAAAACCACAGTCTGTAATCTGAAAATCACTGAGACAAGATGCAAACCATCTCTAATTTCCATCATAAATAAAAAATGACTTTCTGCTGGCTAAAGATTAAAGCTGGTTTAACAAGATGTGTAAAAAATCAGATCAATACTCTGGGTTATACACAAGCAGTCCCTTCAGTGTACTGTATGTATGTTGTCTTGTGGTTATAGTTTTATAGTTTTAGAGAAAAGTTTAGATACTCTATATTTTTTATGTTGATATCAGCTAGGATATAAGTACGCTGTCACCAGTACACCCTCCCATGGGTGTTTAAAGGAGAAAACAACCTTCCCATTGAAATATTTCTACAGACTTCTGTGCCCGTCTGAAAGTACTCCAGTATTCTATGAGACTGGACTCAAAAGACACCTACAGTAGTTTGCTGCTTTTTGGTGACGGATGCTATTGTGGACTCTTGAAAGAAATACAAATATTCTCGAAGTGAAAAGTCATATCAGACAGTGCAGCATAAACAGTAATTACCTTAAAGGGACAGTAAAATCAGAGAGAGTATGCAATTTTAAACAACTTCCTTATGTTCTTCTATTATCAATGTTGCTTAGTTCTCTAGGTATCTTTTATTAAAGGGACAGTCTACTCGAAAATGTTTATTGTTTAAAAAGATAAATAATCCTTTTATTACCGATTCCCCAGTTTTGCATAAGCAACACTGTTATATTAATACACTTTTTACCTCTGTGATTACCTTGTATCTAAGCCTCTGCAAAATGCCCCCGTGATTTAATTTTTCAAGCAATTGTTTACAACTTTGTTCCGATGTTAAACACTTGGCCCCGACATGAAGGGGTTAAAACAATGTTATGTATGGTTGCAAAGGAGAGAGAATGTTATGTATGGTTGCAAAGGAGAGAGAATGTTATGTATGGTTGCAAAGGAGAGAGAATGTTATGTATGGTTGCAAAGGAGAGAGAATGTTATGTATGGTTGCAAAGGAGAGAGAGTGTTATGTATGGTTGCAAACTCTGCTGCCATAGAGTATCTGTAGCATTCTATGGCAGCTGTGTTTGCAACTATGTATAACATTGCTATAATCTAAACATTGTTGCAAACATTGCTGCCAAATAAGTAGACACATGCATGCTCCTGAGCTTATTTAGAATTACTCTTTA
>NW_026511531.1:147500-152500 GCF_027579735.1 Bombina bombina
ACCTCCGCTCATAACTACACACCGGAACATCTGTTGTAGTGGAAGCGAGGTATGAACTGTTGTAATATACACATATCGCCTTAAGCTTATTTCTTGTTGTTTTTGCACCCCAGACTTCAGGCATTAAGTAAAAGGCAATAGTAAGTCACAATCTGTAATTTAGGAATATCCTTTTATGTTAGTTACAATTGTGACACAAAATATTATTTCCTCATTGTCATTATTTGTGAACTGTTAAACTCATTATTATCCAGATACATTGAGTCTTAATTATTATATTTAAATTGAAGATTCAAATTGTGAAGTCATCCATGATATATATTACATAATAATCCAGCCTAAAAAATAATTAACAGGTAAAGCCTGCTGCTAATCAGTTTTTTCTTAACCTGTTAAAATAAATTCATGCTTTTTGTTCTCCTCTCATATCATGGATCCTAACGCTATGGCAGACCATCTAAAAAACCTGTCAGACAGGGTGGACCTCCTTGCTAGTTCTTTTCATGAACTGCAAGTAGAAAATCAGGCCCTTAAAGCCTGTCTCAGGGAATCCCTTTCAGTTAAATCTAATACAGCTGAACATTTACCAGAACCCGCTGTATCAAATCCTGAAAAATTCTCAGGCAACCGTTCTCAGTTTAGAGAATTCAGGAACTCATGTCTGTTATTATTCCAACTAAAACCCAAAACTTATGCCTCTGAAAGAACAAGGGTTTTAACAATAATCTCTTATTTAAGGGGAGAACCTAGGGCATGGGCAGATACCTTTTTTGAAAAGGACGACCCTATCTTAGGGTCAGTAGATGCTTTTTTCACTGAAATGTCATCATTATATGACGATCCGTATAAACAAATTTCAGCTGAAAACAACCTAAGGGCATTAAAACAACATAAAAATCCGGTTGAGACGTATATAACTCAATTTAAAATACACGCAAGAGATTCAATGTGGAATGAAATTTCACTTAAAAATCAGTTCCGGCTAGGATTGAGTGAGGAACTGAAGGATGAGATTTCTCGTATAGGCCTACCGGAGACCTTAGAAGATTTCTACACTTTGTCTATATCAATAGACAGACGTCTTCGAGAAAGACGTTCAGAGAAAATGGGTATTGTAAAAAGATCACCTATACCTCCTACAACTTCTAGCAAGGACCAACCACAACCAATGGAGATCGGGTTCATAAAAGGACCTCTGTCTTCACAAGAAAAGGCTAGGAGAAAGAATCTGAATTTATGCTTGTATTGTGCTTCTTCTAATCATGGAGTGAAGGACTGCCCTCTATTGGCAAAACAAAAATTAGGTAAGGACTCTTTACATCAAACTAACTTCTTCTCCAAATTAGTTTCTACCTCATATCTCACCATACCTGTCTTTTTACAGTGGGAGCATTACAAGATCAAGACAACAGCCCTGATTGATACAGGTTCCTGTGGAAACTTTGTTGACATGAAATTTGTAACATCCAATAAAATCCCTTTAATTCCTAAGCAAACTCCAGTGTCTGTGAAAGTCATTGATGGTAGTACATTGGCAAGTGGTCCACTTACACATCAAACAATCCCCCTACACTTAATAATAGACAACATTACTCAGGAACAAACATCTTTTGATGTAATTACTTCCCCCATGTTTAATGTAATTCTTGGGATAAAGTGGTTGTGTTCACATAAACCTAATATAGATTGGCAACATTCCACTATTACCTTCCCAGAACCATTAGCTAAGAAACAAACTGTCACCACTCCTATCCTTCTCTCAGAAACCGATTCTGTAGATAAGATTGGTATTCCTGTCCATTACCAGGAATATAAGGACGTCTTCGATAAAATTGAAGCTGAGTCCCTTCCGCCTCATAGGGCATATGATTGCCCAATAGACCTACTTCCTGGTGTCTCGATTCCTTTCGGACATCTGTACCCCCTCTCTAAACCTGAGTTGGAAAACCTTAAAACCTACATAGATGAAAACCTTAAAAAAGGTTTTATAAGACCAAGTACCTCCCCAGCTGGTGCTGGTATGTTTTTTGTTACCAACAAGGATGGTACGCTTAGGCCTATCATAGATTATAGAGAGTTAAACAAGCGTACAAGGAAGAACAGGTACCCCCTTCCTCTAATACCCGAATTAATAGAAAGATTGCGAGGTGCCTCGTTATTCACTAAGTTGGATCTCAGAGGTGCCTATAATCTTATCAGAATGAGAGCTGGTGACGAATGGCTTACAGCATTTAGGACCAGATACGGTCTCTATGAGTATACTGTAATGCCATTCGGGTTATGCAATGCCCCAGCTACATTCCAATGTTTCATAAATGATATTTTCAGAGACATCCTGGATGTATATGTAATTGTCTATCTTGATGACATTTTAATTTATTCATCAGATTTGGCACAACACAGAATTCATGTCAAGGAAGTTCTTTCCAGGTTAAGACAGAATAGGTTATATGCCAAACCAGAAAAATGCATATTTGAAACAAAGTCAATAACTTTCTTAGGCTATCACATAACAGAGCAGGGCATATCTATAGATAACAAAAAGGTTCAGGCCATTCTCGATTGGCCAGTTCCCACCTGCAAAAAAGAAGTACAACGCTTCTTAGGCTTCTCTAATTTTTATAGGAAGTTTATTCCAGGTTTCGCAGCTATAAGTAAACCTCTCACAGAATTGACTAAGGACAACATCACCTTCTCTTGGACACAAAAAACCCAACAGGCTTTTGATTACCTCAAACAGAAATTTTCATCTGAACCCATTCTCAGTCACCCCAACATGAATCATCAATTTGTGTTGGAAGTGGATGCCTCAGAACATGCTATTGGAGCTATATTGTCGCAAAGACCTTCATTTAAAGAGCCTTTACATCCAGTAGCCTTTTTCTCCAGGGTGTTACAACCTGCTGAATTGAATTATCCTGTAGGGGAAAAAGAGCTCTTAGCGATTAAGAGTTCGTTTGACCACTGGCGTCATCTATTGGAAGGTGCTGTACATCCTATTGTTATATTTACGGACCATAAGAACTTACAGTACCTCCAAACAAACAAGACTCTCTCTTCAAGGCAACTTAGATGGAGCCTCTATTTCTCCAGGTTTCGATATAACATCACTTATAGACCGGGGGACAAGAATGGGAAGGCGGATGCACTCTCTCGGCAAATCAGAAGGAATATTCCAAACAATGCCCCCACTACCGTCATTCCTCGAGAATGTTTCATTGGTTTTCTAACTTCTGTGACAAATCAGATTAAAGACGGTCAAAGAACTGATGTTACCTTACCATTGGAAGATCTTACTCAGCATACTGACGGACTTTACTATAAGGATGGGAAATTGTACATACCACCTATTCACCGCCAAATGGTTCTACAACAGGTCCATGAGTCACCTCTTGCAGGACATATGGGTTTGACAAAGACTACTGACTTACTCCTACGTTCCTATTGGTGGCCCGAAATTAGAAAATCGGTACAAACTTACCTGTCTAAATGTACCATCTGTGCTACCTCCAAACACTCCAAGCAAAAACCGTTTGGATTTCTACAACCACTTCCAGCTCCTCAAAAACCATGGGAGAAAGTTTCAATGGATTTCATAGTCGACCTACCTAGATCTAATGGTTATAATACTATATTCGTTGTCACAGATCTCTTTTCGAAAATGGCCCATTTCATCCCCACAAATGCTCTTCCTACATCTGCACATACCGCTGAAATTTTCATTAGGGAGATTATACGATTGCATGGTATACCTGAATCTGTTGTTAGTGACCGCGGTACGCAATTTACTTCTAGATTTTGGCGGAATCTTTGCAAAGCCTTACACATGGAACAATGTCTTACTACTTCCTTCCATCCTCAGTCGAATGGCCAAACGGAACGTGCAAATCAGTCATTGGAACAGTTCCTTCGTTGTTACTGTTCACAAGAACAGCATACTTGGGCTACCTTCCTACCGATGGCTGAATTCGCCCATAACAACCATGTGAATTCATCCACTGGCTTTAGTCCTTTTTTTATTAACTATGGACTACATCCTCGTTCCGATCTGTTGCCTAAAATCAATTCACCCTGTCCACAGGTGAATGATACTATCAATGATATCTCCCGCATCTTCTCGTCTGTTAAGGCTCACATTCTGGAAGCCCAATCCTCCCAAAGTAGGTACTACAACTTGCGACATAGGTCTGGCACCTCCTATGCAATAGGCCAGAAGGTATGGTTGTCTACTAGAAACTTGAAATTGCATTACCCCAGTAAAAAATTGGGTCGCACCTATATTGGACCTTTTGTCATCTCTTCCATCAACAACCCCCTTACAGTCACTTTGGATCTTCCTTCTTCACTAAGGATCCATCCCACTTTCCACATTTCCTTGGTGAAGCCTTGTTCCTCGGATGTTCCCACGCTCAAGGACTTACCTGGTACTTCAACCTCGGGGGATCAGGTGGAGTTCCAGGTACACAGTATCATTGATTCCAGGATCGACCAGGGACGTTTATTTTACTTGGTCCGCTGGTTGGGTTATGGTCCTGAGGATGATACTTGGGAACCTGCTTCTAACCTATCAGCTCCTAGACTCGTCTCCCTGTTTCACCGACGGTACCCTGACAGACCCAGGCCTTGAACCCTCGCTGTGGGTTCCTGGGGGGGGGGCTATGTAAGGAATCCCTTTAATTACCTTATGCTGTACCTTTAAGGAAAATCAACTCCTCCCTATAAATGGCCACATCCTGCCTAAATCAATGCTGGATTATTGAAGTTCAACCTAGATGCTTCAGCCTTACGTTTACTCTGATCAGAAATCCTCTTTTGAGAAGCGCTGCTTGTCAAAGCTTATCCTTTTTGTTACCGGAGTTCCGCTCTTCATACCTGAGGGACACAGATTCAGTGTGTTAAGCCATACGTCATCAGCCACGGCCCTCTGAACTACAGCAGCGTCTCTTCCAACACACTCAGAGACGCCGGGTGAATATCCTTTTGCTGCCTGTCCTGAACGC
>NW_026511531.1:157500-182500 GCF_027579735.1 Bombina bombina
AGGGTCCCCCACACCCCCAGATGCCATTTTCTGTAGCATAACTTCCCCATCCCTCCCTGTCCCTTTATTTTTATTTTTTTCCGTAGGTAGGGTCCTCCCACTGCCTCCCCTGCTGGACTGCCCGCCTCCTGCCTTCACCTCCCGCTGGCACCAGAAACAATCATTACAGGCGGTGACGCACACAGTGTCACCATCTGTAACGATCAGGTATCTGCCCTCATATGAAGCTGGAGCACCAATCGCGCTCCGGCTCCATATGCGGCAAATACCTGAAGCTTGAGAAGCTCCAGATCTTGGTTGTAACTTAACAGCCGAGAGTGCTGGATCTTCCTAAAACAACAACGTATATATACATGGAGCGGTATGATAGCCAAAGTACCGGACCACGTATATAAATGTTGTATATTGGGTGAAGGGGTTAACCAGAAATGCTTGTGCAATGTTAAATGTCGTCTGCATATGCTGTCAGCATTTAGCGAGGTCGAGCGGACATGATTCGCTACATCGAATCATGCCCGCTCAACCTTTGGTATATCTACCCCATGATATCTTTAATTTAGAACCTAATTTTAAATCAAAGAATGAAAACATGACAAAAAATAAAGGGATTTACTTGAACATAGTATATAAGTATTTTTTATTTTTAAATAAAATTTCAAACTTATTGTAAATCTCAAAGTTTTTAGCAAACTTGTGTGGATGACTTGATTCAAGATGAAATTTCTTCACTAAGTACTCCAAGCACTGAAGTAAATGTCATTCCCTTCACACAACTGAATGATACATAATTCATCGTCTTCAGAATATGCCAGAGAAGATCATAAGTCTGTCATTATTACTGTCACCCCAGCTATAGCACTACTCATTTTTTAGAAAGATCTTGATAATTTTACCGTCATGGGTATGAGTGTAAGGCATTTCCGTCACTACTGATGCACATTAGCATAACAATATAAAGTGAGCATTCTTAAATCCCTCCAAATGTACAATTGACAAATAAATGTCCTACATTAAAGGGACACACTCAAGTCAAAATTAAACTTTCATGAGTCAGATAGAGCAGCAATTTTAAACAACTTTCCAATTTACATCCATTAACAAAATGTGCACAGTCTTTTTATATTTACACTTTTTGAGTCACCAGTTCCTACTGAGCATGTGCAAGAATTTACAGAATATACGTATATGCATTTGTGATTGGCTGATGGCTGTCACATGATACCGGGGGGGAGGGGCAATAGACATAAAGGAATACATTGGCAGAAAAAAAATCTACTCATTTGAAGTTCAGCTACTGCATTGTCTTGTTATCTGATTATGCAAATCTACTGTATTGGCCGTAATCATCAGGTTATGATTACGGCCAGTTGCGGCCGAACCGCATAAGCCGGTTGCTTACACTTCTTCTTTCTGTGATGGTCCCCCTTCTTTTTCTATTATATGTTTTTAATGTTTGGATGAAATAAATGTGAAGTTTTATCCTAAGCGGACTCTTCTTTTGCTTGGATTACCTTACCTCTGCAACGCCGAGGATCTCCGTGATTCAACAAGGGCACTTGCGGACACGCCCACCCATATGATGTATCCACACTCAGCTGCGATCGGTAGCGAGGCAACATTGCTAATTTACAGCATTGAAGGAAACCGAAAGCACACTCGACACGCTGCATGGCGGCTTGCGTAGTTCGATGAAAGAAGTCTAGAAGTCGGTATGAGGTATATTATAAATCCTCCCCGTCTGGAGCAGCACTGTGAGTAGCTGTTTTGCTTTGAAAGATTATGTTTATTATCGGAGGCCTGAAAAGTGGCGGACTTTGGGGTTGAGTCATTGGATAGCTATATTGCTGTTTCACAGCCCCAAGTGATTAATATCATACAAGCCCTATAACTGAAACTTAAGACTATTTTAACTTTCTTTGATTGTCCTACAAAAAATACTAATAAAATATTGAACAAGTAACGTTAGAAAAAATAATACTCTCCTAAAGAGGTGTAGCGGCCACTACCAGGGTCTTCACTTTATTTGTGGACTTAGGGGCCGATTTATCAAGGGCTGAATGGCCCGTGATGGCCCTGTTTCCGCGTGAGCCTTCAGGCTCGACGGAAACATAAGTTAAGAAGCAGTGGTCTTAAGACCGCTGCTCCTTAACTAGTCCATTGCCTCTGAGGCTGCGGACATTAGTCCGCCCAATCCTATACGATCAAGTTGATTGACACCCCCTGCTTGGCCACAAATCTGCAGGGGGTGGCATTGTATGCTGTCGGCATTCAGCGATGTCTGGCTACAGCGTATCATGTCCCCCAGACTTTGATAAATTGGCCCCTAGGACATGTTGAACCTTCTCAGGAGTTTGCAGAAAAGTACTGTTGAAAGAAAGGGAAAATTCACCATTAAAAATACTCAATATGTGAATTACAGATCTGGATCTCCAGTTTGCTCTATATTTCTTTAAAGGGACATGAAACCCAAAATGTATCTTTCATGATTCAGATAGAGAATACAATTTTAAACAACTTTCCAATTTACGTCTATTATTTAATTTGCTTCCTTCTCTTGTTATCCTTTGTTGAAAGGTTTATCTAGGTAAGCACAGGAGCAGCAAAGAACTAGCTCTAGCTGTTGATTGGTGGCTGTAGATATATACCGATTGTCATTGGCTCACCCATGTGTTTAGTTAGAAACCAGTAGTGCATTGCTGCTCCTTCAACAAATGATACCAAGAGAATGAAACAATTAGATAATAGAAGTACATTATAAAGTTGTTTAAAACTGTAATCTCTATCTGAATCATGAAATCATTTTTAGGGTTTTATGTTTCTTTAAGTGGCTTATAACACAATTTTTTTTATGATTCGGATTGAGCATCCTGTTTCTTTAAGATTTAGAAAAACCTCTAAGGAAAAAGAGGTCAAACAGTCCAACCATCTTTTTCAAGAGCATTATATTTTCAAAAAGAGCTAAATCTATACTTCTGAATGACCAGTATTTAAAACAATTAACTTCTTCCACCTGAATTATTTTGGCCAATCACGCAAAAGGAGGTTATGTTTACAATCATTGACAAAAGGGAATACAGCAATACATGTTAAAATATCATTTAACAAAAAACAAGAGATCCACAATAAAACAATTATAATTAAAACGTATACAAAATTATAAACATTCCCCCAAAATAACAATACTAATAATAACTTATTCCCACATATAAAATCTATTGTTAAAAAAAAACAAGTGATATCTCTCATTTCTACATCTGGAATAAATGTTTATTTACAACATTTCTTAAAAATAATCTATTTCTACACTTAAAGTGTTACAGTTTCTCCCTATATTATCAAAACATTAAACACAGTAATCAATCCAATTTGAAATGGTAAATAAAGTGATAATGATTAGAGCATGCACTTCTGTGTGTCAGTCCTGTCTGGCTGTGACACTGAGGGGTCAGCTAAGTTTATTTGTATTTGAAATCGTTTCTGCATCTCTTGAAGTTGATTGTGAGTGTATTGGAAGTTACATACTTCAGGAAAACTGTCTGCAAGGACTGAGCTGAATATCTTCTGGGGCTTTGTAAGGGTAATTTTGTCCTCCTATTTAATTCCCCTGGTGGTGTGTATTCAGGTAGTAAAGAAAATACACTTTACTCACAATACTTCATTATTAAAGGGATAAGAAACTCACATTTTTTCTTTAACCCCTTAAGGACAAGGCCATTTTTCAATTTCTTTCAGGGCTATTTTTACATTTCGGCTGTGTTTGTGTTTAGCTGTAATTTTCCTCTTACTCATTTACTGTACCCACACATATTATATACGGACTTTCCAAAGATACCATTATTTACATCATATCTTATAATTTACTATAAAACAATTATAAAATATGATGAAAAAATAAAAAAAAAACACTTTTTCTAACTTTGACCCCCAAAATCTGTTACACATCTACAACCACCAAAAAACACCCATGCTAAATAGTTTCTACATTTTGTCCTGCGTTAAGAAAATACCCAATGTTTATATGTTCTTTGCTTTTTTTGCAAGTTATAGGGCAATAAATACTTCTTTTTTTTTTCAAAATTAGCGCTAGTTACATTGTAACACTGATATCTATCAGGAATCCCTGAATAACCCTTGACATGTATATATTTTTTGTTTAGTAGACAACCCAAAGTATTGATCTAGGCCCATTTTGGTATATTTCATGCCACCATTTTACCAACAAATGTGATCAAATAAAGAAAATCGTTAATTTTTTCACTAACTTTTTCACAAACTTTAGGTTTCTCACTGAACTGAAATTATTTACAAACAGTTTGTGCTATTATGGGGAAAAATGGTTGTAAATGCTTCTCTGGGATCCCCTTTGTTCAAAAATAGCAGACATTTATGGCTTTGGCATTACTTTTTGGTAATTAGAAGGCCGTTAAATGCCGCTGTGCACCACACTTTTATTATTCCCAGCAGTGAAAGGGGTTAATAGGGCTTGTAGCGTTAATTTTAGTTTTAGTGTAGTTTAGTAGACAACCCAAAGTATTGATCTTGGCCCATTTTGGTATATTTCATGCCACCATTTCACCGCTAAATACGTTCAAATAAAAAAAAAACATTAACTTTTTCACAAACTTTAGGTTTCTCACTGAAATTATTTACAAACAGCTTATGCAATTATGGCACAAATGGTTGTAAATGCGGGGATCACCTTTGTTCATAAATAACAGACATATATGGCTTTGGTGTTGCTTTTTGGTAATTAGAAGGCCGCTAATTGCCGCTGCACACCACACTTGTATTATGCCCAGCAGTGAAGGGGTTAATTTATGTAGCTTGTAGGGTCAATTTTAGCTTTAGTGTAGAGATCAGCCTCCCACCTTACACATCCCACCCCCTGATCCCTCCCTGACCCCTTTCAAACAGCTCTCTTCCCTCCCCCACTGTCTGCCAGTACCCAGTTTGTTCAAAATGTGTTTTTTTTTTGTTAATAAATACCCCATTTTTCTTTAGTGTAGCTGCCCACCCTCAATACCCTCCCCCTCCCTGATCCCTTTGGAAACATTATCCTCCCTCTCCCTCCCTCCTACCTTCCCAGATAGGGTTATTTGCTGTGCAATTGCGCTTACTAACATTTCACTTGCTGCGCATGCACGCGCACGCCACCGCCTCCCCCCATCTCCCCCCGCCCGCGCGCAGTCCCGAGCAGGATCAGGAAGTTCCTGCAGCGGTGAGCCGTCCACCAACCTTCCTGTTATGGCTCCCACCCACCAACGATCGGCACCACCGCTGGCCCTCTTTGCATCGGTAACTCTGCAAATCCATTTCTGCAGTGCCCCACTCATGGGCATGCAGAAATAGTAGCAGCAGAGAGAAGTCCAGGACTGCAGCGACGTACAGGGTACACCGCTGGTCCTTAAGGGCATAACTGGTCGTTAAGGGGTTAATGATTCAGGTAGAGCATGCGATTTTAAACAACTTACCAATTTACTTCTATTAATTGTTATTTGTTCTCTTGTTATATTTTGTTGAAAAACAGGGACGTATACTTAGACGCCGGCCCATTTTTGGAGCACTATATGGCAGCAGTTGTGCAAGAATGTTATCCATTTGCAAGAACACTAGAGGGCAGCACAATTTCCTGCCATGTAGTTGTCTAGATGCCTACCTAGGTATCTCTTTAACACAGAATATCATGGGAACAAAACAAATTTGCTAATATTAGTAAATTGGAAACTTTTTTAAAATGGTCTGCTCTGTCTGAATCACATAAGGACATTTTTGTGTTTCATATCATTTTTAACGTTGATACAAGTAATTGATAAAATATAGATAAGACTATTAAAAAATGAGTTGAGCTAATTACATTTAATATTGGAGCTTTGCACTTTTTAACCAACTGCAATAAACAGATCGGAATTTTGGAAACTAATTCTCTGTATCATCCATGTCTTGTCCACTTGTGCCATACGTACTGCACCATTGGGGACTTTCATTCTCAGAATACTTGAAACCTAACCTAGTTTGGGGAGACCTTGGTTGGACCCTCTGTGACCAGCGCCACTGCCGATTGAAACATTATTAACATTGGACTCGTATTGTCATTAGGAGGAACCTTTTCATGTTCTAGTGCCTAATATATCTGTGGACCCATACCACGCCTGCCTGTTACAGTCAAAGTAGAGATTACAACTTCGGAAGAGAGGAGAAGATCTCTTGAGGAGAAAGAGTGTCAGCTCTTTGGCAGTTCCCCAGTTATACAAGAGATGAGGTTTGGGCTTCTGAGTGCCCTGCTGTTAGTGCTCTCCCCTACCCTTTAAAATCAAAATGAAACAAGGAACAACCTCCTTGGATAGAGGATGTTACAATATAGACAAATTGTAATTTACAATGGAATTGGTCAGCAGCTCAGAGATATCTTGTGTGTGTGTTGGATACTGAAGTTAGCTGATGAACTTGCAAATTGAAGCTTTCTGAATAGCTTTGTCTCTTTGGGATTAACCAGTGATCTGTCTGGAGTGGGCTAAATCTAATTTGCATAGGTGCCAGCGGAATGTTTTTACCTAAATAGTTTTAAGTATTGATTGAAAAATCAGCAGAAGAGGAGTTACTGGCTTGGAGAATTGGAGTATGATGTTATCTTGACAGTTCTGTCCATTGATCCAATAATGCTCCCCTCCTTCAATGACTTATAGATATATATATTTGTCTATAAGACTGTATAATTTGTGTTCTTATTGGGCCTGATTCTGATGATTATGTTGCATTTAACCCCTTACTGATTTAGCTTTGCTTCAACAAAGGTTTTAGTCTACAGGGAAGCTGTATATTTCTTTATTCTATTAGGATATGATTTTGTTAAAGGGATAAGAAAGAAAAAAAATAACTTACATGATTCAGATAGAGCAAGTAATTTTAAGATATGTTTACATTCACTTATATTTCTAAAAGAATACACGCATATCCTACACTAGTGGGAGCTAGCTGCTGATTGGTGCCCACACACATATTTCTCTTGTCGTTGGCTAACTTGTGGTAATCTAGCGATCATTGTTCCTTCAGCAAAGGATAGCAAGAGAATGAGGCAAATTTGATAATAGAAGTAAAGGGAAAGTTGATTAAAATTGAATTTTCTATCAGAATCACAAAATAAAATTTGGGGGTTTTCAGTCCCTTTAGGAAAAAGTTAAAAGCTGGGTCCAAACTTATGCACTTGAATATTCACTAATATTGTATAATTATTCTGATGCCCACTATTATATTCCATGAGTTTGCTGTTACATGACTATTCTCTACATTGTTAGCGTGCTTGTTAGTACTAGTAATGTAATATTGTTATATATACCAAAGGTATATCTACTGGAGGTCCTCTCTATAGTTTCCTATTGTGATTTCCTTGATGTAGACCTAGCCTGAATCTTTGCTGATAGATGATTTAGTTTCTGTAATCTGCTTTGATATTAATAGTGTATAACTAAATTAACCTGACGTTTAGTATTTTATGTTCTTTTTCTTATGTATAGTTCTTTTGCTCGTTGTGACATATCGTATGTGGCAAGGTCCAAAAGCGTTCTCATTTCTTAATTTTTCTTGCATTTATATAAAATGAGGTTTGTTATTGTGAGTATTATGTACTGTATAGATATAATTCTAGTTTTGTGAATTGGGATTGCTAATGGCTGGACAAATTCTAGGTGCAATATTCTTATAATGTTATTTTTTTCTTTAAACTCAATAAATGAATTTGAAAAAGTGATAATAGTCCAAACAGAAACAGCATCTAGTAGAGACAAAAATGCCAAATGCAATAGATCCAATCACCTTAATGACTAATAACCAATGCTTTCAGCTGTCAGTCAAGTCCAAATTGTCACTGTATTGTCACTGTACTGTCACTGTACTGTCACTGTATTGTCACTGTATTGTCACTGTATTGTCACTGTACTGTCACTGTACTGTCACTATACTGTCACTATACTGTCACTGTATTGTCACTGTATTGTCACTGTACTGCCACTGTACTGTCACTGTACTGTCACTATACTGTCACTATACTGTCACTGTATTGTCACTGTATTGTCACTGTACTGTCACTGTACTGTCACTGTATTGTCACTGTATTGTCACTGTACTGTCACTATACTGTCACTGTACTGTCACTGTATTGTCACTGTACTGTCACTGTACTGTCACTGTACTGTCACTGTATTGTCACTGTACTGTCATTGTATTGTCACTGTACTGTCACTGTATTGTCACTGTATTGTCACTGTACTGTCACTGTATTGTCACTGAACTTCTTTTTTTCAAATGTTCTCAGGTTTTCAGTCTGGTCCAATCTTCTTTATTTTGCAGTTGGAAAGAATTTCTGCTCCTGCATAATTTTCCAGGCTACTGCAATTTATTCTTAACCTTTAAGAGGGCATTCTAGTGAAAATGAAACTGTCATGATTCAATTAACCATAGCAGGCCAGATTTTCATTATAGCCAAACTAGAGCACAGGTGAAATAATCAGCTGATGGGTCAGAGCAGGTTAGTAGCCATGGTAACTGATGAGCTGATTATTTCACCTGTGGTCTAGTTCAGCTATAATGAAAACCTGGCCATTGGGGGTATTTGAGGACTGCGGTTGAGAAACATTTAGATAGGGCATGTCATTTTAAACAACTTTCCAATTTACTTTTATTATGAAATTTGCTTTGCTCCCTTTGTATTATTTGTGGAAAGCTAAGCCTAGGTAGGCTCATATGCTAATTTCTAAGGTGTTGAAGGCAGGCCGCCCTTTATCTCAGTGCATTTTGACAGTTTTCACAGTTAGACAGTGCTAGTTTGTGTGTGTCCTATAGATAACATTGTGCTCTCTCACGTGGAGTTATTTATGAGTCAGCACTGATTGGCTAAAACACCATTCTGTCAAAAGAACTGAAATAAGGAGGCAGTCTGCCGAGGCTTAGATACAGGGTAATCACAGAGGTAAAAAGTATATTAAAGGGACACTGAACCCAAATGTTTTCTTTCGTGATTCAGATAGAGCATGTCATTTTAAGCAACTTTCTAATTTACTCCTATTATCAATTTTTCTTTGTTATCTTGCTATCTATTTGAAAAAGAAGGCATCTAAGCTTTTATTTTGGTTCAGAACTCTGGACAGCACTTTTTTATTGGTGGATGAATTTATTCACCAATCAGCAAGAACAACCCAGGTTGTTCACCAAAAATCGTCCGGCATCTAAACTTACATTCTTGCATTTCAAATAAAGATACCAAGAGAATGAAGAAACTTTGATAATAGGAGTAAATTAGAAAGTTGCTTAAAATTTCATGCTCTATCTGAATCACAAAAGAAAAAAAATTTGGGTTCAGTGTCCCTTTAATATAACCTTGTTTTCCGTGCAAAACTGGGGAATGGGTAATAAAAAGATTATCTATCTGTTTAAACAATAAGAATTCTGGAGTAGACTGTCCCTTTAACAGTGTCCTTTTGGAACAACCCTCAACCACTAATGATGATGATAAATATCCCACCTGATAAAAGTGTTACTATCATAAGTTTACTTATTTTGTATTTATTACTATTAAAGACAGATTAAAAAAATGCTTGTTTTATAAATAACAAACTTAATGGGACGCTGTATTGTATAATAGTCACCCATTTAATGTGTTCCTAATGATACATTTTATCTGCTGAACTTTAATACATTTTGTAGAAATAGCTCCTTTACCTTTGTTTTGCCTGTTGAAAATGCCACCTACTCTGAAAATGTCAGTACTGCAGTACTGGCTATACAAAAAGCTAATTAAACAAGAGGCAGCAACAGAATTCAGTCTATCAGTGTGGATGGGAAGAGAGAGTTAGCCCATTTGAAAGGGTGTTCATGCAACTGTTTTGTCCCTTGAAAAAGAGAGTGTAATCATTACAATAAGTAATAAACTCACATAAAGTTTTGGCAGTACCTTTCCATATGCATATGACATCAATATATCTTCTTTGTAACCAGATTTGTGCCAAAATGATGATTATGCCAAATTTTAGGACTTTCCCATAAGTCCAAATGTATATTGGCATAAATTAGCCCAAACCTGGTGCCTGTTGCAGTTTTACAAAGTTGGACATACTAATTGTTATTAAACCAGAAAATATATTATTAAGAATAAATCAAATGGCCTGTAATAAACAAATCTATACAATTAAAGGGATATACAACTTAATGTTATTCTTTCATGATTCAGATAGAGCAGACCATTTTAAACAACTATCTAATTTACTTCTTTTATCAAAATGTCTTTGTTCTCTTGATATCTATTGTTGAAAAGCAGGGGCGTAAGATGAGGAGTGTGCACGTGTCTGGTGCACTATATGCCAGCAGTTTTGCAAGAGCACTAGAGGGCAGAACTATTTCCTGTCATGTAGTGCTGCCGATGCTACCTAGGTATCTCTTCAACACAGAATATCATGGGAACGAAGCAAATTTGATAAATGCAGTAAACTAGAAACTTTCTTTTTTAATTGCATTGTATGGGGCCGATTTAGCAAAGCTTCAACTGATAATACGATAGAATCTGCTTGAATCTCGCGTCATATTCAACGCAAATTGAATCCATCGTAATTAACAAAGCATCAACATCGCCAAATGTTGAAATGTGTGACATAATGTACGCTGCCGCGATCGCAATCCGACGCAGATCGATGTTTGCGTCATTCCAGATGTTTCTGATTCACACTCTATTTGACCCTCTTCCCAATTTATCAAACATTCAACAGGTTTGCTCGCGTCTTTCCGCCACAGAGTACCGATCGTTCTCACTGAAAACTAAGCTATCTGTCCCAAGGGAATCAGAATAAGATATTTCTTGCAGAATACCTCTGTCTTGCCCTGTGAAATGGTCTGGTGGAGAAGTAGGTTGAATATGTGAAATGGATGCAGTATGAAAGATGACTTTAAAGGGACTCTTTGAGTCTGTAATATGACATCTTTAGGTTAGAGAGTCCGTCAGCAGACAAAGTAGTGGGTTTTTCAATTACTCTGAGCCCTTAATGCACCTCTCTGGGTAGTAGATAAAGTTCCTGGGCAAGTGGCATGCCCAAACAGTTCCAAAATAAATTAGATCAGCTGTCATAGCCCTAAATGCCCTGTTGGGGCCTTAATCCTGTGTGCTGCTTGATTTGGAGAACAGGCAGCACCTAGTGGGAGGGGATATTCCCCTCAATGTTCCAAGGGTAAACACGCAGGAGTGTTCTATCTTTTTACTTTCATCCTATTGGCTGATTTGAATTTGAAGATTCAAATCACCCAATAGAAGTGCAAGGGTACCCCTAAATAAAAGGGGTTCCTTACATTCACTATATTCAGTGTGCGACTGGAGACTGCATGAAGAGGACCACTGATGTTGCCACCGCCGCCACTGGGATGAAGATAGAAGATGGACCGCAGCCGGGATGAAGATGGAAGAAGCTGGATTAGCGATGGATGAAGATGGAGCGCCGCTGGAATAAAGACAAAGCGCCGCTCATCATCACTGGTGACTGGTGAGTACCAACTTTGGGGTTAGAGTTAGTTTTTTTTTTTTGGGGGGGTTAACATATTTATATATTTTATTAGGATATAATTTTTTTATTTTTGGTAATTCTGTTTGTTATTTTTTGTAATGGTAGTTTTTTTTCCGTTTTTTTTTTAATGGTTGGATTTTTTATTTTTTTGTAATGTCATTTTTTTTTTCAGTAATGATAGGTTTGTTTTTTTTTAGTTACGATTATATTTTAATTTATTTTTACAGGTAATTTTTTTTATTTTAAAGTAGCTAGGATTTTTGTTAATTTATGGGAATTGTAATTTGGGTTAAGTTAGGGGGTGTTAGGTTAGGGGGTTTAGATGATAGTTTATTACTTTGCGTTGTGGGGGGATGGCGGTTTAGGGGTTAATAGATTATTTAGCTAGTTTGTGATGTGGGGGATGGCAGCAAATAATAGATTATTTTGATACTTTGCACTGTGGGGGTGACGGTTTCGGGGTCAATAGATTTTTTTTATATATATATATACAGTATATATACTTTGCAATGTGGGTGAATGGTGGTTAAGGATTTTATACTTTTAGTTTTTTTTAAGGAGTTTATAATTTTAATTTGTGTTTGCAATGTGGGGGGATGGCGGATTAAGGGTTATTAGGCTAGGTGCTTATGGTAGGATGTTAGTTTTTTTCACTTTTTTTCTGTTTTTGCGAGTAGGGTGTTAGGTTTTTTTTCAACTTTTTTTCTCCATTGATTTCTATGGGGAAACACATGCAAGCGCACGCAAAAACTCCGCTAGCATTTTTTTTTTTTTGCTTTTAACGCTATCGCTAGCGCAAAATAATGAATTCCCCAACTTGCAATACAAGTGGATTCCAAGAAGCGCAAAAAGCATTATGCTAGTGATGTTTCCGCTAGAAAAAAATTTAGATTTACCGCGGCACTTGTAATCTAGCCCTTAAGGTGGAATTTTTTAAATCGTAATGATAGGACAAAGAAAAGATAATTTACTTATTTAATGGTGGCCAAAAAATAAGGGGCTGGAAAAAAAGGTTTAATAAGATAATAATAATAATTTGCTATTTATATAGTGCTTTTCTCCCTGTGAGACTCAAAGTACTTTACAAATATACTGTACCAACATAAGACATAAAAGTTAGGAGTTTCTGAAGGTCAGATAAGCGGACTGAATGCCTGATGGAAGAGGTGCTGATGGAAGAGGTGGGTCTTTAGCTTTTTTTTAAAAGTCTGTAAGGACGGTGCCTCTCTGATTGCGCACGGTAAAGAGTTCCAGAAGGTAGGGGCAGCGTGGCCGAATGCTCTGGAGCCTGAGTTTGTCCTTATTCTTGGCACTGAGAGGAGGGATGTGTTGGCTGACCGAAGTGAACGGGATGGGATGTAGGGTGTCAGGAGCTCTTTCAGGTACTGTTGGCCTTGGTTGTTTAAGGCTTTGAAGGTCAGCAGGCCAATTTTAAAATATGTTCGCCATTTAATTGGAAGCCAATGCAGGGAGTGGAGAACAGGTGTTATGTGGCAGGAGCGAGTTTGATTGGTCAATAGTCTGGCTGCTGCGTTTTGTACTGCCTGAAGGCGATGGAGTTCTTTTTTTGGGAGGCCCAAGTAAAGTGCATTGCAGTAATCTAGCCTAGAGGATACAAATGCATGGATTAATGTTGGCATATCATCCGGTGGAATTAAGTGTTGTATCCTGGCTATGTTTTTCAGATGAAAGTAGGCAGATTTTATTACGGAGGAAATCTGCTGTTTAAAAGATAGTCCAGCGTCAATCAGCGCTCCGAGGTTTCGTACCTTTGCTGAACTAACGAGTTCAGAGCCTCCAAGCTCCAGGCCAGTTGGGTGATCGTGGGATATTTTTGATGCTCGGGGTCCCCTCACCAAGAGTAACTCTGTTTTGTCCGGGTTCACTTTGAGACAGGTAGCATTCATCCATTCTATGAGGTCTGTTAAGCAACTGTTTATGCGGCATGCTGGGTCTGTAGTACCTGGAGCAAAGGAGAAGTAGAGATGTGTGTCATCAGCGTAACAATGATACCTTAGGCCATGTCGGTTAATGATGTCCCTCAGTGGTAGTAAGTAAATTGCGAATAGCATGGGAGACAGGATAGATCCTTGTGGAACTCTGCAGGCCAGTTCTGTTGGTGCTGATGAGCTTGATCCTGATATTACTCTCTGTGATCTACCAGCGAGGAAGGATTTAAACCAGTTAAGGACTGTGCCTCCTAGATGAACAGATCATTCGTGAAAAAGCACAAAAATTAATGGTTCATGATAATAATAAATAGGGGTAGAAATGAAACCTATGATTTCATTGTTTTCTGAATTAAATGTAAAATTGTATAAATTGTGTGGCCCTTTGGGGGTAATTATGGTTTATATATAGTTGTTATGTATACATTGTGTGGCCCTTTGGGGGTTTTATGGTTTATATCTAGTTGTTATGTACAAATTGTGTGGCCCTTTGGGGGTTTTATGGTTTATATCTAGTTGTTATGTACAAATTGTGTGGCCCTTTGGGGGTTTTATGGTTTATATCTAGTTGTTATGTATAATTTATTGCTCACCATCGCTCTAGAGAGATGCTGGACAGGGTGGTTATACCCCAAGTCAAGTCCCCAACAAATTATCGGACTGTAAAAAGCAAAATTAAACCATAATGATTCAGATAGAGCATCTCATTTTAACCAACTTTCTTAATTAATTCTATTATATTGTTAGCTTTGTTCTCTTGGTGTCCTTTGTTGAAAAGTATATGTAGGCTTTATGAGCAGCTAGCAGGTGATTGGTGGCTGCACACATATTTGCCTCTTGTCATGGCTCCCTCAATATGTTCAGCTACCTTCCAGTAGTTCATTTCTACCTAGGTTTACTCTTCAATAACGGATACCAAGAGAACAAAGCAAATTGGATAATAGAAATAAATTGGAAAGTTGATTAAATTTGCATATTCTATCTGAATCATGAAATCTTAAAGGGCCATGATACACAAATGTTGAAGCACACGAAAGTGATGCAGCATAGCTGTAAAAAGCTGACTAGAAAATATCACCTTTACATCCTTATGTAAGAAAGGAAGACATTTTACCTCACATTTCCTCAGTATTCACACCCAACTGTACAAGAGACTTTAAGCAGCCAGTCAGGATGCTAGTCCCAGGACAAGCTAGGGAGTGTGCATCTGTCATGTGCAGGCACAGTCATGTTATTTTCCTATTCAGTTTAAGTAAGGTCTATGAAATTTCATGAGATCACAGCAAAGGCAAAGTATTACCTGCTGATTGGATATTGTTATTATTATTTTTTCAACTTGCAGCTGGACAGCAGCTGAAGTATAACTGTTTACACAGCACTTACTCTGGTGAGCTAAATGCATTTTGAGGTAAAATATCTTCTTTTTTTACAAAGAGATGTTAGGTGATATTTTATTGTCAGCTTTTTACAGTTATGCTACATCACTTTCAAGTGATTAAGCATTTGAGTATTGTCCCTTTCATTTTGCCTTTTTTGTCTCCTTATTGTCATATACTTCAGAGGTGAATTACATAAACTTGTCATTTAGTTTTATAGGTTCTTCCCATATGTTAGGGAATGTCAGTAGTGAATGATAGAACATGACTTTCATGAAGAAATATGCTAAACACAGATTAGGTTATATAAATTCTGCAGTGAGAAATGTGTATTGATTTCTAGTACAGCACAGGTTCTCTTTAATAAATAATGTGTTTATACATATTCATTTGGAAGAAATGGTATGATGTTTATTGTGTATTGAATATAGATGCTATTCCAGTGTAGTGGGTGATGATATTGACACAGGGTCCAATAGTTTACAGGGATTATATCCCACCCAGAATGCAAACATTTATATTCTATAAACAATTATTAATTGTTACTGCAAAATAAGTTTAGCTAATACCTAGGTATTTATGGTTGACAGAATAATGTGTTTGTTTTTCCGCACAGGAACATTCATTAAAAATACTCTCTCCCAGATGGAACAAAAATATAAGTATTGTGTTCCTTTTATTTTATTAATGACTGAAATATATGCAGTTATGATGGGAAAATTGTGTTTATTCAGAAAATTGTGACATCCCTAAAGTCTCTATATGGTATTACAAACCAATTATATTTATATATTTATCCTGTGTTGATTGCTAGCAGATATTTTATTATTATAAAAAAAAACAATTAAATAAGAGAACACAATTTGCATTTTTGTTGCTGACTGTGTGTGAATCCAACTCTGAGCCATAAATATGGCCAGTGAGGTTATTTATTATGTGACACTATATACTATATCTATCTATCTATCTATCTATCTATCTATCTATCTATCTATCTATCTATCTATCTATCATCTATCTATCTATCTATCTATCTATGTCTATCTATCATCTATCTATCTATCTGTGTATGTATGTATGTATGTATCTATCCATTTATCTATCATCTGTCTATCTATCATCATCATGCGTACACAACACACATACATAGAACATGCAGAACACACACCACACACATACACATGCACACACAAAAAGAACACACACTGACACACACACAACACAGAGAACCCACACACACAAACACATGCACACACTGACACACACACACAGACAACACAGAGAACACACACGCTCTCACATACAAACACATGCACATACTGACACACACAACAAAGAGAACACACACAAACACACACATACACACACAACACAGAGAACACACACAGAGAACACACAAACACATGCACAAATATACAAACACAGAAACACAGAACACATACTGACACACACACAACACACATAACCCACACACAAACACATGCACACACTGACACACACATAGCACAGAGAACACATACACTCACACACAAACACATGCACACACACTCTTACACACAAACACATGCACACACTGACACACACACATGCACACACTGACACACACACACACACAACACAGAGAACACACACTCACACACAAACACATGCACACATTGACACGCACACAACACAAAGAACATACACAAACACATGCACACACTGACACACACAGACACACACAACACAGAGAACACACAAACACATGCGCAAATATACAAACACACTGACACACAGAACACATACTGTCACAACACAGAGAACCCACACACAAACACATGCACACACTGACACACACACACACACATACATTCACACACAAAAACACACACACACATAACACAAAGAACACACACACAAACACATGCACACACTGACACACACAACACAGAGCACAGAGAACACACACACTCTCACACACAAACACTTGCACACACTGACCCCCACATGCACACAGCACAGAGAACACACACATACACACACAACACAGAGAACACACAAACACATGCACAAATATACGAAAACACAGAACACATCCTGACACACACACAACACAGAGAACCCACACTCAAACACATGACACACCCACACACAACACAGAGAACACACACACTCTCAAACACATGCACACACTGACACACACAACACATAGAACATACACACTCTCAGAAACACATACACACATTAAGCTAAACATATTTCTAAAATTGAAGCTTACTTTAACCAGATGTGTTCTCTGTGCTACATTTGTTAAATACCTCCCTGCTGTACTTTGCTATTTACTCTGAAGTGATTAACCCTTTCATAATGTCTGCTTACTCACTTTTTATTTTTTCATGCATATAATGTTTTTAAATATATGGTTTTCAGATAAGAGGACAGCATTCATACCGTATACTTCTAGTTGCTCAAAGACACAAGTAGAGATGACGTTGATAGAATGTATGTACATGCATTACATAAGTATATACAGTATATATGGACCAGGAAGTGTCACATCAGTGTCATAGCATGTAATACTACCGCCCCCTTTGTCCTTGCCTTGCGGTTTGTTGCTCTAGTCGTGCACAGACATGGAGGGTACCGGACTGGTGCGGCTCTTTTCTCTGGCCTATTAAGTCTGCAGTGCAAACTGCCAAGGGAATAAGTTGCTAAGTTGCTGTATATATATATATATATATATATATATATATATATATATATATATATATACATAGATCTTAAGCATTTGGACATGCATTAAAGGTGTTGGTATATTACTCCGTGTGCCTACTTTTATTTGGAAATGGTATGGGACTGTGACCGGGTCCTGATTTTCAGATGCTGTGTGTATATATATATATATATATATATATATATATATACAGTAGATTGCACACTCCCACTCGCCAAATTCTTAAACACCAGGGTGCACATGCAGTTAAATAGAAAGATTCAATATATGCACTCTCTAAATTTACAACACAGCAATCTTTAATTCATTGTGACGTTTCGGGGCATTCACCCCTTCCCAGTGATGTGCAGTCACTAGAGGCAGGTGAGGCAGAGCTTCACCTCTCATATGGGCAAAAATATATATTTTTTATTGGCTTAAAAAAAAATAAAAAAAATAAAAATGCAATTTTTTCCCCCCAGCATTTTTTTTTCACAGCTATATGTTGTGCAATGGAGAGGCACAAGCTGGTATGCCCACCATTACACAACATGCTGCACCACCTACTGGATGAAAGTGGTTAAGATCATTGCATGGCCCATAAGTGCTTATTTGAGGCAGTCCTATTTGGGCTGACCCAATCCAGTGAGAGGCATTAGTAAGTGGAACTTAGGGTTGGGGCTGGATGTTAAATCATATAAAACAAAACAAAAACGGAAAAAACAACTTTCATTTATTTTGTTTCTGTCCTGCGAAGCTGCCAGCTTTGCTAAAGTGAAAAAGAGAGTTCAGTACTTCCCCTCTAAGTGCAGTGGAATGTTCCACTGTCACTTCCTTAAAGAGCAGGAAGAGATGCATTGTTTTAGCCACATTTTATTAAATTAAGTTCTGCAACCTTAGATTTTGCTGAAAGGGATTCTGTTAGTGAAAATGATAATTTAATGAATGTGGTTTAGTGTTTTTTTTACTCTTTTACAGCAGTTTAAGGATCGTTTTTGTATTTTGTTTGCTCAAACTTTACACCTTAGCAGCTTGCCTCTGTACTCCACACTAGTTTATAGTCTCACTTTCTGTACTCTCTGTAGCTCTGCTGTTTTATTACTTAAAAATGCAGTGGTCCCTCTCCCCCCCCCCCTTGTGTGTGTGTGTCTCTATCCATCTCTCTCCTTATGTGTCGTTCTCCCCCATGGTCTCTTTCTCTCTCTGTCTCTCTTCCTCCCCCTCTGACTCTCTCATCCCTTATGTGTCTCTCTAACCCTCTGTGTGTGATTGTGTCTCTCTCTCTCTTTCTCTAACCCTCTGTGTGTAATTGTCTCTCTCTCTCTTTCTCTAACCCTCTGTGTATGATTGTGTCTCTCTCGCTTTCTCTCTCTCTAACCCTCTGTGTGTGATTGTGTCTCTCTCTCTTTCTCTAACCCTCTGTGTATGATTGTGTCTCTCTCTCTCTCTATAACCCTCTGTGTGTGATTGTGTCTCTCTCTCTCTTTCTCTCTCTCTAACCCTCTGTGTGTGATTGTGTCTCTCTCTTTCTCTCTCTCTAACCCTCTGTATGTGATTGTGTCTCTCTCTTTCTCTCTCTAACCCTCTGTGTGTGATTGTGTCTCTCTCTCTTTCTCTCTCTAACCCTCTGTGTGTGATTGTCTCTCTCTCTCTCTCTCTCTCTCTCTAACCCTCTGTGTGTGATTGTGTCTCTCTCTCTTTCTCTCTCTCTCTAACGTCATCCAAGATGGCGTCCCTCGAATTCCGATTGGCTGATAGGATTCTATCAGCCAATCAGAATTAAGGTAGTAAAAATCTGATTGGCTGATTGAATCAGCCAATCAGATTCAAGTTCAATCAGATTCAAGTTCCGATCAGCCAATAGAATGCAAGCTCAATCTGATTGGCTGACTGGATCAGCCAATCGGATTGAACTTGAATCTGATTGGCTGATTCAATCAGCCAATCAGATTTTTCCTACCTTAATTCCGATTGGCTGATAGAATCCTATCAGCCAATCGTAATTTGAGAGATGCCATCTTGGATGACGTCACTTAAAGGAACCTTCATTCGTCGATAGTCATCGGTAGAAGAGGATGTTCTGCGCCGGAGGTCTTGAAGATGGAGCCGCTCCTCGTCGGATGGATGAAGATAGAAGATGCTGCTTGGATGAAGATGTTTGCCGGTCCGGATGTCCTCTTCTGCCCGGATAGGATGAAGACTTCTGCCGCTCCGGATGTCTTCTTTTGGTCCATCGCTGCTTGGCTGAGTGAAGACGACTCAAGGTAGGGAGATCTTCAGGGGGGTAGTGTTAGGTTTATTTAAGGGGGGTTTGGGTTAGAGTAGGGGTATGTGGGTGGTGGGTTGTAAATGTTGGGGGGGTGGTATTGTGGGTTTTTTTACAGGCAAAAGAGCTGATTTCTTTGGGGCATGCCCCGCAAAAAGCCCTTTTAAGGGCTGGTAATAGAGCTGTTAACTTTTTTTCATTTAGATTAGGGTAAGGAATTTTTTTATTTTGGGGGGCTTTGTTATTTTATTAGGGGGCTTAGAGTAGGTGTAATTAGCTTAAAATTCTTGTAATCTTTTTTTATTTTTTGTAATTTAGTGTTTTGTTTTGTAATTTAGTGTAGTTTATTTAATTGTAGGTACTTGTAGTTAATTGATTTAATTTATTTATTGATAGTGTAGTGTTAGGTTTAATTGTAACTTAAGTTAGGATTTATTTTACAGGTAATTTTGTAATTATTTTAACTAGGTAGCTATTAAATAGTTAATAACTATTTAATAGCTATTGTACCTAGTTAAAATAAATACAAAGTTGCCTGTAAAATAAATATAAATCTTAAAATAGCTACAATATAATTATTCGTTATATTGTAGCTATATTAGGGTTTATTTTACAGGTAAGTATTTAGCTTTAAATAGGAATACTTTAGTTAATAATATTTAATTTATTTAGTTAGATTAAAATTATATTTAATTTAGGGGGGTGTTAGGGTTAGACTTAGTTTTAGGGGTTAATACATTTATTAGAGTAGCGGCGAGGTCCGGTCGGCAGATTAGGGGTTAATACTTGTAGTTAGGTGTCGTCGATGTTAGGGAGGGCAGATTAGGGGTTAATACTATTTATTATAGTGTTTGCGAGGCGGGAGTGCGGCGGTTTAGGGGTTAATACATTTATTAGAGTGGCGGCGAGGTCCAGTCGTCAGATTAGGGGTTAATAAGTGTAGGTAAGGTAGTGGCAACGTTGGGGGGGGGGCAGATTAGGGGTTAATAAATATTATGTAGGTGTCGGCGATGTTAGGGGCAGCAGATTAGGGGTACATAGGGATAATGTAGGTGGCGGCGGTGTGCGGTCGGCAGATTAGGGGTTAAATTTTTTTATTAGAGTAGCGGTGATGTGGGGGGACCTCGGTTTAGGGGTACATAGGTAGTTTATGGGTGTTAGTGTACTTTAGAGCACAGTAGTTAAGAGCTTTATAAACCGGCGTTAGCCCAGAAAGCTCTTAACTACTGACTTTTTCTGCAGGTGGAGTCTTGTCAGTAGAGGGTGTACCGCTCCCTTCAGCCAAGACTCTAAATACCTGCGTTAGGAAGATCCCATTGAAAAGATAGGATACGCCATTGACGTAAGGGGATCTGCGGTATGGAAAAGTCGCGGCTTGGAAGTGAGCGTTAGACCCTTTCCTGGCTGACTCTAAATACCAGCGGGTGGTAAAAAGCAGCGTTAGGACACCTTAACGCTGCTTTTGACGGCTAACGCAGAACTCTAAATCTAGGCGACTGTTAGTATAGTCATCATTATAAAAGCATTTCATGTGCTAAAGATCAATTACATACATCATCATCAGCTATTTAGCAACCGGATGTTTCACCTACTGCGTTCTTGTGGTCACCATTAGCAAACTCCACTGATCCTCGCACACGAGGAGTGGGGGCGTGACAGCAAGACCTGTACCTTTACTCCAATCAACATGAAGCATTGCATATTGCTATGGAGACCTTTTGCGCGTCAGCTATAGTGCTATGACAACTTACACGTGAGATCACTAATGATGTACTTCTAGTTGATTTGCTAGATTGTGTTGGGGAGGGGCCTATCACATATTTAAACATTGTTTGTATCAGTTTTTGATTGTCTGAGGAAGGGGTGAATGCCCTGAAACGTCACAATGAATTAAAGATTGCTGTGTTGTAAATCCAGAGAGTACATTTATTGAATCTATATATATACACACACACTATAACTATATGGCCAAAAGTATGTGAACACCCCTATTATTAGGGTAAGGTGTTTAAGCTACACCCATTGCAAACAGGTGCATAAAAACCAGGACATGGCCATGGGTTGTACTGAAGAGCTCAGTGACATTAAGTATGGCACTTTCATAAGATGACAACTATGTGTTATAAGTGTAAGTGTCTAGAAGCAACCCCAGCCCAGCCGTGAAGTGGTAGACCACACAAGCTCACAGAGAGGAGCCACCAATTGCTGAAGCATGTAGCGAAAAAAAGTCGCCTTTCATCCGTTATACCATTCACTATAGAGTTCCAAACTGCTTCTGGAAGCAACATCAACACAATAACTGTGTATCAGAAGCTTCTATGGCTGAGTAGCTCTACACAAACCTCTCTTCAACATGTGCAATGCTAAGCTTTGGCTGTAAAGCAGCTGCCACAGGACTCTAAACCTGTTCTCTAGAGTAATGCAAAACACTTCACTATCTCGCAGTCTGGTGGAAGTATCTAGGTGTGGTGGATGCCAGTAGAATGCTACCTACCAGAATGCATAGAGCCTAGTGCAATGTTTGCTGAAGAAGGGATAATGACCTGGGGCTGTTTTTCAGTGTTTGGGCTTGGACCCATAGTTCTAGAGAAGTCATCTTAATGCTACAAGATACAGAGACATTTTAAACAATGCTTCCATGTTTGTGGCAACAGTTTGGGGAAGCCCATTTCGTGTTCCCATTCTTTTCTAGCTGCAAAGTGGGGGACAACACCATATTACTGCCCATGGTTTTGGAATGGGATATCCAGCAAGCCCATATAGGTGTGATGGTCAGGTGTCCACATTATTTTGTCCATATGTGTGTTTGTATATATATATATATATATATATATATATATATATATATATATAAACATACTTCCATGTATATACAATATATATATGTATATATATTGTATATGTACTTTAACCCCTTAATGACTGAGGACGTGCAGGGTACGTCCTCAGAAAAAAGGCAGTTAATGCCTGAGAACGTACCCTGCACGTCCTCAGTCTGGAAAGCAGCTGGAAGCGATCCTGCTCGCTTCCAGCTGCTTTCCGGTTATTGCAGTGATGCCTCGATATCGAGGCATCCTGCAATAACATTTTTAAGCCATCCGGTGCAGAGAGAGCCACTCTGTGGCCCTCTCTGCACCGGAGATTGTTGGCTTACCGGCGTTGGTGGGTGGGAGGCTGGTGGGAGGCGGGTGGTGGCCATCGATGGCCTTGGCGACTTGCAGGAGGGGCGGGATCGTGGGCGTGGGCGGTCGGGGGCGCGCACTGGCGCGCGCGCGTGCACGGAAGGGGGGGGGGCGGGCGCGTGCAGGGGGAGGGAGCGGGTGGGAACCGCTACACTACAGAATAAAGTAAAAAAAAAAAGCATACAAAAGGGAATAAAAGTTTTTTTATTTATAAATCAATTAAGGTGTTGGGGTTTGTCTGTTAGGGGGGGTGAATCTACACTACAGAATTTATATTTTTGTTTTAAAAAAACACGTTTTTTTCTTGAAACTGGGTACTGGCAGACAGCTGCCAGTACCCAAGATGGCCCCCAATAATGCAGAGGGGGAGGATAAGAGAGCTGTTTTGGGGGTGGATCAGGGAGGTTGGGGGCTAAGGGGGGATTCTACAAAGTAGCATATGTAAATATGCTAAAAAAAAAAAAAGAACAAATTAAAAAAACCTTTTATTTTAGTACTGGCAGAGTTTCTGCCAGTACTTAAGATGGCGGGGACAATTGTGGGGTGGGGGAGGGAAGGGAGCTGTTTGGGAGGGATCAGGGGGTCTGATGTGTCAGGTGGGAGGCTGATCTCTACACTAAAGCTAAAATTAACCCTGCAAGCTCCCTACAAACTACCTAATTAACCCCTTCACTGCTAGCCATAATATACGTGTGATGCGCAGCAGCATTTAGCGGCCTTCTAATTACCAAAAAGCAACGCCGAAGTCATATATGTCTGCTATTTCTGAACAAAGGGGATCCCAGAAAAGCATTTACAACCATTTGTGCCATAATTGCATAAGCTGTTTGTAAATAATTTCAGTGAGAAACCTAAAATTTTGAAAAATTTAACGTTTTTTTAAATTTGATCGCATATGGTGGTGAAATGGTGGCATGAAATATACCAAAATGGGCCTAGATCAATACTTGGGGTTGTCTACTACACTACACTAAAGCTAAAATTAACCATACAAGCTCCCTACATGCTCCCTAATTAACCCCTTCACTGCTGGGCATAAAACACGTGTGGTGCGCAGTGGCATTTAGCAGCCTTCTAATTACCAAAAAGCAACACCAAAGCCATATATGTCTGCTATTTATGAACAAAGGGGATCCCAGAGAAGAATTTACAACCATTTATGCCATAATTGCACAAGTTGTTTGTAAATAATTTCAGTGAGAAACCTAAAGTTTGTGAAAAAATTTGTGAAAAAGTGAACAATTTTTTTTATTTGATCGCATTTGGCGGTGAAATGGTGGCATGAAATATACCAAAATGGGCCTAGATCAATACTTTGGGATGTCTTCTAAAAAAAAATATATACATGTCAATGGCTATTCAGGGATTCCTGAAAGATATCAGTGTCCCAATGTAACTAGCACTCATTTTGAAAAAAAGTGGTTTGGAAATAGCAAAGTGCTACTTGTATTTATGGACCTATAACTTGCACAAAAAGCAAAGAACATGTAAACATTGGGTATTTCTAAACTCAGGACAAAATTTAGAAACTATTTAGCATGGGATTTTTTTGGTGGTTGTAGATGTGTAACAGATTTTGGGGGTCAAAGTTAGAAAAAGTGTGTTTTCTTCCATTTTTTCCTCATATTTTATAAAAAAAATTAGAGTAAATTATAAGATATGATAAAAATAATGGTATCTTTAGAAAGCCCATTTAATGGCGAGAAAAACGGTATATAATATGTGTGGGTACAGTAAATGAGTAAGAGGAAAATTACAGCTAAACACAAACACCGCAAAAATGTAAAAATAGCCTTGGTCCCAAACGGACAGAAAATGGAAAAGTGCTGCGGTCATTAAGGGGTTAAAATGAACAATATATTACAAACACATATATATTTATATGTCTATATATACATGTACACATATATATATTATCATATTATATATATAAATATATATATATATATGTGTGGGTGTATAAATATTATCCCCCAGATAATAATGTTGAATGAACCA
>NW_026511531.1:185000-229176 GCF_027579735.1 Bombina bombina
GTGGTATCTGTGTGTGTGGTGTTGTGTGCACATATGTGTGTGTGGTCTCTGTTTGTGTGTGTGGTGTTGTGTGCATGTATGTGTGTGTTTGTGTCCTGTGTGTGTATGGTCTATATTTGTGTGTGTGTTGTTGTGTGCACGTATGTTTGTGTATTTGTGTTCTGTGTGTGTATGTTCTATATTTGTGTGTGGTGTTGTGTGCACATGTGTGTGTGTGTTCTGTGTGTGTATAGTCAGTATATGGAATCAAGATGGGATTTTATTTACATAGGATAAATTACACAGGTAAAATGAGTTGGTGTTTACAGCTCTGCTGTGTGGATTATACATTGAGTTTTATATCCCACCAGTAATAAAACGGTACAGTGGGTTGACTTTTTTTTACATAATCTCCCTATATCTTAAACTGAAATATAGAGTATTAGCTCTATATCCAAATTAATTAACTAATTTTGCCTTTATGTTGAAAATGAAAAGATTAAATAATCATAGACCATCCAGATATACCTACATAATAAAATATACAGTATAATTGTACCCTATGTGTTGTACAATGAATAGTTTTATACTATATACATGTAAAGACTGTGTGTGTTTGTAAGATATGGATCTTTTTGTCTTTTATTCCTCTTAACTTGCACGCTAGCGATATTTATGTAACAGTAAGCATTCATGATAGTAAAGCGTACTCATCATATATAGTTCTGTTTTATAATTAGTAGATGATTTGATAACTGTACAATGTATGATGCACAATTTATTTATTGGTCTGACAGTGCAGTACCGTAAACACAATGTCACAATGTATGCGTTTTAATCTTATTTTCTAACAAAATATTGCAGGCATGTGTGCAGCTTTGTATTTGTATCTTAAGTGCACTCACCATATATAGTTTATTTTTATTACAACGTTTGTGTACATTTATTTAATGCAGTAATAAAATTTATATACATTTCCAAACCTGGATGTAACAGTGAGGTACCAAAATATAATATAATTGCTATTTACTTTAACGCCAAAGGCGGAAATACATCAGCTTTTCTGGTGAAGGAAGGCTGGAGCAAATGGTAATCATTCAGTGCTGACGTATTGTGTTATAATTGGTTGAGTAGCAGAACTGATTTTCATATACAATCATTGGAAGGAAAATCTTATTACAAGAATACTAAAAAATAAATACAGTACTCAAATTCAGCAGATACTGAAAAATGTGGCGTTTAACCTTTTCTATAACCTTACAATTTCTATTCCATGCATTGCAATTGCCACTAATATTATATTATCTTTGTATTTTTTCTCAATAAATGGACTACAAATATACAATCGTGTGTCTATATTATGACAGGATTGGATCTTAAAAAGGTTAGCTACATAATATTAATGATGTTCAGTTTGTAAAACAGGACAATATTTTTGATTTGTCGCAATAAAAAAGAAAAGTTCAACTGGTTAAAGGGACAGTCTACAACAGAATTGTCATTATTTAAAAAGATAGATAATCCCTTTATTACCCATTCCCTGGTTTTGCATAACCAACACAGTTATATTAATATGTTTTGCCTCTGTGATTACCTTGTATCTTAGCCTGCAGACTGCCCCCTTATCTAAGTGCTTTTGACAGACTTGCAGTGTAGCCAATCAGTACAGACTCCTAAATTACTCCACGGGAGTGAGCACAATGTTATCTATATGACACACATGAACTAGTACTGTCTAATTGTGAAAAACATTCAAAATGCTCTGAGCTAAGAGGTGGTTTTCAACGGTTTAGAAATCAGTTTGAGCCTACCTAGATTTAGCTTTTCAAAAATACCACCAAGGGAACAAAGCAAATTTGATGATAAAAGTAAATTGGAAAGTGGTTTAAAATTGCGTGCCCTATCTGAACCATGGAAGTTTAATTTTAACTAGACTGTCCCTTTAAAAACTCTGTCAGGGTATGAAATACACCTTAAAGGGACACTGAACCCACATTTTTTTCTTTTGTGATTCAGATAGAGCATGCAATTTTAGGCAACTCTCTAATTTACTCCTATTATCAATTTTTCTTTGTTCTCTTGCTATCTTTATTTTAAAAAATAAGGCATCTAAGCTTTTTTTGGTTCAGAATTCTGGACAGCACTTTTTTATTGGTGGATGAATTTATTCACCAATCAGAATGGGCCGGCATCTAAACTTACATTCTTGCATTTCAAATAAAGATACCAAGAGAATGAAGAAGATTTGATAATAGGAGTAAATTAGAAAGTTGCTTAAAATGTCATGCTCTATCTGAATCATGGAAGAAAAAAAAAATTGGGTTCAGTGTCCCTTTAATTTCCCCCACCATTGTAACCCAGATAGGCATAAGGATGCTCATGTAATTGATGGGAGGGCAGAATTATAAATATATCTCTTATATGCCCCTAGATAGCTCATGTCACATAAATATATGGATCAAGTGACAATCTAAGAGCAGGTGTTTTAACAGAACTCCTTTCTGTAATAAATATATAATCACTCATACATGAGAACCCTCTATTGAAAGAGAAAAGCCAATTCTTCAAAATAAGGGGTCTATGGATCCTATAACTTTCCCTTAATCAATGTAGCAGTATTGATTATCTAATAGCTTCCCTTCATTAGCCATTAAGGGTTTTTAATGGAGAGAAATAATAAATACAGAAGAGGAGCAGGGGCTCTGGTAGCAGAATAATATATAAAGAGAAATGGAATCTAGGGATTAGGAAGAGACACAAGGACTAAGATGAAGTTGATAAATGGAAAAGGGTTGGAAAAAAAGGTGTGCGGGGAAAAGGAAGGAGCAAAAATAAGATTGGGAATAGGGCTAAATAAAATTGAGTTGCAAATATATATAGTAGAAAAGGGGGTACAGATGTGCAGATTTCCCTGTAATTTTAAAGAACAGTCAACATAAAACATAATAACAGCAACCAATTCTTTAGTGCCAGTAATCAACAATAAGCCCTTAAACAGGAACAAAATCTTCTGTTTTTTGTTTGTTTTTTCCTCTTCGGATCATATCACTGGCCAACCCCAGATGTGACATTTTTTTCTTATGCTTCTGGAGAGCAATTCTGCCTAACAGAAGACAGCCACCTGCCCCAAAACATTTTCCTCTGTGCTCATGTAGGTTCTGTGACAGCATGAGAGATAATACCTCCTCTCTGTCAGCTTGCTGCTAACTAAACGACTGGGGCATGCACTTCCCCTCATTTACATAAAAAAACAACCTTCTTGGGGGGCACAAGCTGAAGAGGACTTTTGCAGGTAGAAATAAATATAGAAACAGAATATTTCAATAATTTTAAAAGGGGTATTGTAGATTACTGGCACTAAAGAATAAGAAGCTGCATTATCTTTCTTTTTTTTAAATAGCGTTCAGTGTCCCTTTAAGATGGGCAAATATGCTACAATAAAAAAAAAATTTTTCTTTAAATTTGAAATGACAGGTTTGTACAGTTTGTGCACAGCCTTTTTGTGAAATAGATGATAAGGACAACGGTTTTATTGGTGGGAAGTGACACCACCCTAAATAATAACAAGAACATTATTTATTTTTCAGCACAGCAACATCCATTTTCCAAAAAAGGATAAATTAAAATCTGTTATATATATTAAAATGCCATTAAATGGAAAATTAGCATTTACAACACAAGTTCTATCAGGTAGACATTCACAGTAGTCACCACCAGATATAACAGTTACATATGAGAGCTGCGCATCACTCAAGCAGGCAGGAACATACAGTAGCTGGCAGGAACATACTGTAGCTGGCAGGAATATACAGTAGCAGGCATGAACATACAGTAGCTGGCAGGAACATACAGTAGCAGGCAGGAACATACAGTAGCTGTCAGGAACATACTGTAGATGGCAGGAACATACATTAGCAGGCAGGAACATACATTAGCAGGCAGGAACATACAGTAGCTGGCAGGAACATATGGTAGCAGACAGGAACATACAGTAGCTGGCAGGAACATACAGTGGCAGGCAGGAACATATAGTAGCAGGCAGGAACATACAGTAGCTGGCAGGAACATACTGTAGCAGGCAGGAACATATAGTAGCAGGCAGGAACATACAGTAGCTGGCAGGAACATACAGTGGCAGGCAGGAACATATAGTAGCAGGCAGGAACATACAGTAGCAGGCAGGAAAATACAGTAGCTGGCATGAACATACAGTAGCTGGCATGAACATACAGTAGCAGGCAGGAAAATACAGTAGCTGGCATGAACATACAGTAGCAGGCAGGAACATACAGTAGCTAGCATGAACATACAGTGGCAGGCAGGAACATATAGTAGCAGGCAGGAACATACAGTGGCAGGCAGGAACATATAGTAGCAGGCAGGAACATACAGTAGCAGGCAGGAACATACAGTAGCAGGCAGGAAAATACAGTAGCTGGCATGAAAATACAGTAGCTGGCATGAAAATACAGTAGCTGGCATGAACATACAGTAGCAGGCAGGAACATACTGTAGCTGGCATGCACATATATAGCAGACAGGAACATACAGTAGCAGGCAGGAAAATACAGTAGCTGGCATGAACATACAGTAACAGGCAGGAAAATACAGTAGCTGGCATGAACATACAGTAGCAGGCAGGAACATGCAGTAGCTGGCATGAACATACAGTAGCTGGCAGGAACATACAGTAGCTGGCAGGAACATACTGTAGCTGGCATGAACATACAGTGGCAGGCAGGAACATACAGTAGCAGGCAGGAACATACTGTAGCTGGCAGGAACATACAGTGGCAGGCAGGAACATACAGTGGCTGGCAGGAACATACAGTAGCAGGCAGGAACATGCAGTAGCTGGCATGAACATGCAGTAGCTGGCAGGAACATGCAGTAGCTGGCATGAACATACAGTAGCAGGCAGGAACATACAGTAGCTGGCAGGAACATACTGTAGCTGACAGGAACATACAGTGGCAGGCAGGAACATACAGTGGCTGGCAGGAACATACAGTAGCAGGTAGATAGGTAGGTTATTTATATGCAAAAGCACTAGATGGCAGCACTGCTTCCTGTCATGTAGTGCACCAGATGCCTACCTAGGTACAGTATCTCTTCAACACAGAATATCATGGGAACAAAGAAAAATTGATAATAGAAGTGAATTGGACACTTTATTAAAATTGTCTGCTCTGTCTGAATCATGAAAGAAAAGTTTTCATATCCTTTTACGTAAGGGGCTTTACAGCCTTGAGTGCTAATCTATGGTTTGATGTAGGCATGAGGTTTACTTAGAGGCTGCAGGTACGGTTGCTAGGTGACCAGTATTTAACCGGACAGTCCAGTATTTTACAAAGGCTGTCCAGTAAAATCTTTACAAAAATACTATGCACATAAATGTCCCGTTTAAAAAAGTCCCTGGATGCAAAAGGACTTCTATGCCTCAGAGCATATAGAGCACAAAAACGTGAGAGACAGTCAAAAAGGATCAAACTACTTTTTACATGCATTACTAGCAAGCACAGAGGTAAACAAAAAATATCTGAATGTTACTGGCAGCCAAGGGCTAAAATAACTGCTCAGTTGGGAAAAATATACATGGTGGAATCAAGAGAGTGGGCTTATGCATGTGAATTGTTTGACCCCACCTACCTTTGTGACCAGTTACCAATGTATTGTCCAGTATTTGTGTGGAGGACAGTTGGCAACACTAGCTGCAGGGCCAGCGTCTGATCTGAGGTCTGATGTGACTATGTTTCTTATAGAGGGTCTACAAGGCCTTGGAATCTGCACTATGATGTGATCTAGACACAAGACTCACAAAGAGGCTGCAGGGCCAGCGTCTGATCTCAGGTCTGATGTGACTATGTTGCTTATAGAGGGTCTACAAGGCCTTGGAGTCTGCACTATGATGTGATCTAGACACAAGACTCACAAAGAGGCTGCAGGGCCAGCGTCTGATCTGAGGTCTGATGTGACTATGTTGCTTATAGAGGGTCTACAAGGCCTTGGAGTCTGCACTATGATGTGATCTAGACACAAGACTCACAAAGAGGCTGCAGGGCCAGCGTCTGATCTGAGGTCTGATGTGACTATGTTGCTTATAGAGGGTCTACAAGGCCTTGGAATCTGCACTATGATGTGATCTAGACACAAGACTCACAAAGAGGCTGCAGGGCAATAGTCTGATAAGGTGTTATCATGGCCTCTCCTACAGCCGCCTGGGGCTCCTGCAGGGAGTCATTTTATGTATTTATGGAAGCCCTAGTTGCACATGTCATATAGGCAGCTCCTGCACGAACAGTACATGGTTTGGAGAATACATTTTATGTTAGTGCCCTGTTTTCTTTTACATATAAGATTAGCTATTTTTTATATTTGTTTATGCTCCATCTACTGACAAACATTTAAAGGGAAAGTCAAAATTAAACTTAAATGTTTTGGATAGAACATGCAGTTGCAAACAACTTTGCTATTAACTACTATTGTTAATGTTGCTTGATTTCTTGCTATCCTTTGTTAAAGAGACATAAAATTGCAAAAAGAAAATGTAATAATGTATTATTGCCCTGTTTCTTGCACATAACTATGTGTTTAACCCTTTCAAAGGGGATAAACGCATAGTCAAAATCATCTCCAGAGTAGCTAAGCATTGCTGGGACCTAGCTGAAATCATCTGGTGAGCGAATGACAAGAGGCATATAAATGTAGCCAACAATCACCTGCTAGCTCACAGTAGTGCACTGCTGGTCTTGAGCCTATCTAGGTATGCTTTGTAACAAAATATTTAATGAGATCAATTTAAGTTTGTTAAAAATAATAGGATACAGATTAAGTCAAATTACAGTACATTTAATTTAGTTGGGGCAAATTCTGATACTCTTTCTATCTTTTTGTAGTGATTTTACAAGTTGCTCCCATAAACTCTTTAGGACATATACAGAAGCAATTCTAAAGTGCATATTTACACACAGCAGACTCTTTTTGGGATAAAACAACAAAAAATATATACTGGTCTCTATTTTAATGGTTACTATAGGATACCTTATTTTTGTACATTCCATGTTATTTTTCTTTGTACAACTGCGCATTTTCTATATATAAAACACGTTTCACTTTATTGTAAGACATATAATGTTTAAACATCCAATTTTGTACGTGCAATTAGAGACATGAGTCTCAATGTCCCATAATATTTAAGGTTGTTCATACATCCTATATCTGTTGGTTGTATGCAAATAAGTCACATGACATATATGATGGGTTTAGTGGGTTAATAATAATCTGACATTGAGCCTTGCACTATTATTTACATGCTTACATTATGTATGTATGCGCAAAAAGAGAAATATAACGTGTATTAAAATGTCCCAACAATAGAAGTAGCTTACGCATTGGATATATTTGTTCGCTGTATGCAAATTAGCCACAAGACCTAAAAAGATGCTTTTTATCTTATTACACAGTTTGTATATTTAACGATATGCTTAGTGGGTCTAAATAATCTGATAATGAGCTTGCACAGCCTCTTGCTTGCTTACACTTTTATATATACAATAGTATTCTAAAATAACAGTGCAATCTAGTATATACATTTTATCAATTAGTACCGTGCTGTGGACCCAGGTGTTTACTGTGTAGCAGCGCTAGTTTTTTATCCAATCAAATAGTTTCGTAGTGTTTTTAAGCAAAGTATGGGTAGCACAAGTTAGGCTATGATTACGGGACTCTTCCAAAACGCGTAAACCATTGTGCTGCGCTTCTCACAGTTTATTTTTTTCCTTTGGTGGCTTGGATATCGATGTATTTTTAAATGTACAAATAAACATATGTTTTATATTTGAAGAACAGAGCGTGCAACTACTTTGTTTTCACTAATGTTAAAAATAATACACTGAAAATTCTCTAAAAATATTCTCTGTCTAAAACCATGAAAACTTATTGTGTTCATTTACGTCCAGACCTCAGATCTAAGCTTTTTATTTTGTGGGACAACTAACTTGTGTCAGCCCTATTACAGTGCAATAATGCTCACAGCTTTTTTTATCTATGGATTTTATGGTAATTTACTTTCTACTTTAAAAGAAACTTCTGGCTGAACATTTGGAATTATTGTGTGCTAACCTTAGGACACCCAGCTGATGTTGTTACTGTGCTGATGATTCACATGCCTGTGACGCACTGACTTCTGCAGAGCCAAGAGAGTTAGTTGAAGATGATCAAGTTGATGTACCTGCCCCTAGAGAGAACTTCCTAGTTGATTCCACAAAGAGGTTGGAGGAAGCAGAGATAAAGCTTCAGATCAATGCCAAGGTCCTGGAAGTAAAATGTCATCTTACTGTGCTAATTAAAGAGCTAATGGTTGGTCAGGACCTTTCTACTCCTCTTGAAACCATAGTTTGAAAAGGGCTTCCAACAGCAGTGGCAGATTTTGCTCTATTAGCCTTTTATGGTGACCTTTTTATGACCCAATGTTGTGGACTATGGTGAAGCTTGCTGACTTTCTTATGGCTTCATGGATTTTTCCAGCTGGGCTCTGTCACCTTTGTGCAACTGACAGAGGGCACTGGAGGAAAGGAGGGTGCTAAGAGATTTACTGCATGGCCAATACTAATTTCAGTGATGTCATTGAACTGCCAGTTGCTTCTGTTTGTTATGAGGACTGGACAGACTGCTATACTATATTGTTTGGCTGACACATCCAACCTCTCTGTGTTCAAAATATAGGTACATGTCCTATGCTATTGTTGATTACTATTACTATGTCAAGCATACTTAAAGGGATGCTTGACATAGTAATATGTATGTATGCGCAAAAAGAGAAATATAACGTGTATTAAAATGTCCCAACAATAGAAGTAGCTTACGCATTGGATATATTTGTTCGCTGTATGCAAATTAGCCACAAGACCTAAAAAGATGCTTTTTATCTTATTACACAGTTTGTATATTTAACGATATGCTTAGTGGGTCTAAATAATCTGATAATGAGCTTGCACAGCCTCTTGCTTGCTTACACTTTTATATATACAATAGTATTCTAAAATAACAGTGCAATCTAGTATATACATTTTATCAATTAGTACCGTGCTGTGGACCCAGGTGTTTACTGTGTAGCAGCGCTAGTTTTTTATCCAATCAAATAGTTTCGTAGTGTTTTTAAGCAAAGTATGGGTAGCACAAGTTAGGCTATGATTACGGGACTCTTCCGAAACGCGTAAGCCATTGTGCTGCGCTTCTCACAGTTTATTTTTTTCCTTTGGTGGCTTGGATATCGATGTATTTTTAAATGTACAAATAAACATATGTTTTATATTTGAAGAACAGAGCGTGCAACTACTTTGTTTTCACTAATGTTAAAAATAATACACTGAAAATTCTCTAAAAATATTCTCTGTCTAAAACCATGAAAACTTATTGTGTTCATTTACGTCCAGACCTCAGATCTAAGCTTTTTATTTTGTGGGACAACTAACTTGTGTCAGCCCTATTACAGTGCAATAATGCTCACAGCTTTTTTTATCTATGGATTTTATGGTAATTTACTTTCTACTTTAAAAGAAACTTCTGGCTGAACATTTGGAATTATTGTGTGCTAACCTTAGGACACCCAGCTGATGTTGTTACTGTGCTGATGATTCACATGCCTGTGACGCACTGACTTCTGCAGAGCCAAGAGAGTTAGTTGAAGATGATCAAGTTGATGTACCTGCCCCTAGAGAGAACTTCCTAGTTGATTCCACAAAGAGGTTGGAGGAAGCAGAGATAAAGCTTCAGATCAATGCCAAGGTCCTGGAAGTAAAATGTCATCTTACTGTGCTAATTAAAGAGCTAATGGTTGGTCAGGACCTTTCTACTCCTCTTGAAACCATAGTTTGAAAAGGGCTTCCAACAGCAGTGGCAGATTTTGCTCTATTAGCCTTTTATGGTGACCTTTTTATGACCCAATGTTGTGGACTATGGTGAAGCTTGCTGACTTTCTTATGGCTTCATGGATTTTTCCAGCTGGGCTCTGTCACCTTTGTGCAACTGACAGAGGGCACTGGAGGAAAGGAGGGTGCTAAGAGATTTACTGCATGGCCAATACTAATTTCAGTGATGTCATTGAACTGCCAGTTGCTTCTGTTTGTTATGAGGACTGGACAGACTGCTATACTATATTGTTTGGCTGACACATCCAACCTCTCTGTGTTCAAAATATAGGTACATGTCCTATGCTATTGTTGATTACTATTACTATGTCAAGCATACTTAAAGAGATAGGAAAGTCAAAATTAAACTTGCATGATTCAAATAGAGCAGGTTATTTTACGATACCTTTAAATTCACTTCTATTTTCAAATGTGCTTCGTTCTCTTAGTATCCCTTGTTAAAAATTAATACACACATATCCTACACTAGTGGGAGCTAGCTGCTGATTGGTGCCTGCACACATTTGTCTCTTGTGATTGGCTGACTAGATGTGTTCAGCTAGATGCCAGTAGTGCTATGCTGTCCCTTCAGCAATGGATAACAAGAGAATGAAGCAAATCTGATAATAGAAGTAAATTGGAAAGTTGTTTAAAATTGTATGTTCTATCTGAATCATAAAATAAATTTTTGGGTTTTACTATCCCTTTGAAAGGACCTTTAAACTTGACATTTCAACAACGTATAAAATGTTTCATTATTGCAATATACATTCATTATTTATTTTGCTGTCTTTTGCTGTAAAATACATCTAAAAAATGTGCTTGTTTTACTTTCTCCCAGGGAGGTTTGGGTTAATACTTTTAGGTAATTTATGTAAGCTTTTGTTTACTTTACCCTCCCCCCTAAGATTCTCAGTCAGCAGTCACATGTTTGAAAAAGGTGGATTATCAGTTTTGCATCAACAATCATGATAGGATCATCTAGACAAATCAGAATAGAGGGCGCCACGTGGTGCAGATCAGATGGTAAATGGAAAAACAAGCATAGAGGACATAAGAATCCTACTCACGAGATGTTAAGCACAGATGTGCAAAACCAGCAGTCCGGAACCGCTCGTCGTCCGGTAGACCAATAGAAGTTATCACAAGGGCGGATCCTTGTCTCACCAGGGAGAGTCCAGGGATGCCTTGAGCAGGAGTCAGTCAGCAGTGAAGAAGTCCAACGGTGACCAGTCCCACACCTCAAACAGCTAAAGGGTGACTAAAACAGCTCCAAAAAAAGGTCAACGAATTCAATGGATAAAAAGGTCGGCAGCAGATGAGGAGATGAGTAAAACTTAAAAGTTTATTAAAATAGTAAAAACAAAAGCAACGCGTTTCTCAGTGTAACACACTGTTTCATCAGGCTATATAACAAACAAACTGACAGCTGCCATATTTAAACCCTAAACAACCAATCGGGTTTCAGAAAAAATTGCACACTCTTACCAGGTAGTACCAAGTACACATAGAGGGAGTGGTAAAAAAAATAAAATAAATAAAATGTAAATATACAACATATAAAAATCTAAACATAACATATAATATATGCACAAACAGTTAATAAACAATATACTTACTCCAAAAGATAACAGATCACCATTAGTATGTATGAAATAACAAAATTATTCTTACAATTAAAAATTAGCACCAGACGAAATTACCTATAGCAGACTGATAATGGTACATTCCAATGGTCAGTGAGATTCAAATAAGTATGTGATAAAAACGTATCAGTCCTATCAAAATTGGATTCATAAGAATTCATATTAGTATTGCTATTAGTATTACAGTAGCAATACTAATATGAATTCTTATGAATCCAATTTTGATAGGACTGATAGGATATATAGCCTGATGAAACAGTGTGTTACACTGAGAAACGCGTTGCTTTTGTTTTTACTATTTTAATAAACTTTTAAGTTTTACTCATCTCCTCATCTGCTGCCGACCTTTTTATCCTTTGATTCGTTGACCTTTTTTGGAGCTGTTTTAGTCACCCTTTAGCTGTTTGAGGTGTGGGACTGGTCACCGTTGGACTTCTTCACTGCTGACTGACTCCTGCTCAAGGCATCCCTGGACTCTCCCTGGTGAGACGAGGATCCGCCCTTGTGATAACTTCTATTGGTCTACCGGACGACGAGCGGTTCCGGACTGCTGGTTTTGCACATCTGTGCTTAACATCTCGTGAGTAGGATTCTTATGTCCTCTATGCTTGTTTTTCCATTTACCATCTGATCTGCACCACGTGGCGCCCTCTATTCTGATTTGTCTAGATTCCTCTCACTTGTGTCGTGGCGTGACACCCTAGAGGAGCGGCCCTTCTGTCTGAAGATATCTCTCCTGGGACTAACCATCACTGATACTAAGGACTTTTCCTTCCCATACCATCTCATATTGGATTGATAGTTTGTATATCATAGATCATATATTGTATATTCTTGCCTATTGTCATTTATAGACCTGTATATCTAACTTTCTTACCAGTTCCTGTTTTTTACTCCAAGGCGCTTCTTATAAGTACTATAGTGATACCAGTTGTCACTAGAGTACTAGTCTGTCATGATAGGATAATCATTCTTTGCAATAGTAACTAACCTGAATCAGTGCTAAACCACCTTAAAGAAACAGTCAAGTCAAAATTAAACTTTCATGATTCAGATAGAGCATGCCATTTTAAACAACTTTTCAACTGACTTTTATCATTAAATTTGCCTTGTTCCCTTGGTGGTATTTTTTAAAAGCTAAACCTAGCTAGGCTCAAACTGATTTCTAAACAGTTGAAACCGCCTCTTAGCTCAGAGCATTTTGAAAGTTTTTCACAGTTAGACAGCACTAGTTCATGTGTGTCATATAGATACTATTGTGCTCACTCCCGTGGAGTTATTTATGAGTCTGTTCTGATTGGCTAAACTGTATGTCTGTCAAAAGCACTGAGATAAGGGGGCAGTCTACAGAGGCTTAGATACAAGGTAATCACAGAGGTAAAAAGTATATTACCGGTAATATAACTGTGTTGGTTATGCAAAACTGGAGAATGGGTAATAAAGGAATTATCTATCTTTTTAAACCATACAAATTCTGGTGTAGACTGTCCCTTTAAGAGAAGAGATAGGGGCAGGTTTCCACAGTCTCTCTGAACTGCACATGAGCAGAGTTTGTGCTATATCTGAATATACGTTTATGATTGGTTAACAAGGATTCTTTGTTCTGGGAGACAGGGAAAATCAGTAATACGAATAAACATAAAACATTATAATCATTTGACTAAATAAAGCTGCAGTTTTCAATGCAAAATTATTCTCAGATATGAAGGTTCAAAATTGTGTAGTTTACAATTTGTGCTTAGTGGTCCTTTAATACCTGGAGCATTTAAATGTTACGTATTCTCTACGAAATAATACTATATGGTCCAAAGAGCTTATAAAGTGAAATGTGTTGATATGATGTTACTGGGTAAATAGAAAATCTGAAGTTTCTGTATGTCATAGTGATTTATGGCCATAAATATTTGTATAACTGTGTCTTAGTTCTACGTTTAACCCTTTTGCTGCCAAGACGTACACCTCTGTGCTATAGGTGTTTTAAGTTGTTTGACTTTCAGGTGTATACTTGAGGCAGGTGATCACCTGAAATTTGGAGTGAGCAGTACTTGTTAACCTGATGGAAAATCTTCAAGACATTTGAGCATTATATTGCAAGCTATGTATTTCTCTTGTATAGCTCTCAAGCTGTGTGTGTGTGTATGTGTTTACGTATCTATATGTAAAGTGATTTATAAATAAAGGGACATGAAATCTTACATTTTTCTTTCATGATTTAGACAGCGCATGCAATTTTAGACAACTTTCCAATAACCTCTATTATAAAATTGTCTTCATTTTCTTGGTATCTTTTGTTGAAAAGCATGGACATAAGCTCAGAAGTGTGATTGTGTCTAGAGCACTATATGGAAGCAGTTCTGCAAGACTATTTCCTATCATGTGGTGCCCAAGATGCCTATCTAGGTATCTCTACATCAAAGAATAGTAATACCATGGCAACGAATCAAATTTGATAATAGAAATAAATTGGAACCCTTTTCAAAACAGTATGTGCTGTCTGTATCACAAAATACAAAAGCTGGGTTTCATATACCTTTAATCTTTTGTTCACCACCAAGTTTCATTAAAATAGTATATCACAAAGCTACAAGAAGAACTCCACTAATTTTTGCGCTCTGTTCAACATAAATATCACTGTGTGCCCATATAGAAGTCTATTATGTGAGGGATTTAGCCCTCCCCCTCCGCTATCCAACATGCAAATGTTAGCGCTAGACTATTACTTGATCGCTAAAAACACCTTCTTGAATCCAACTCCGTTGGGGGGGCAGTGGCAGATCCATGACGTTGGCTGCCCTCTGGCAGTGGTCCCCTTGTGGTGCTCCTCTGTCTTCTTGAGGGTCCTCTTATGATTTTCCACCTGATCCATCTTCATAATGTCACCACAGCACAATAAAGATTTATTGCAACCTATTATATAGTGGTGCCCTTGCATTTCTATTGGCTGATTTTGGAACTCCAATTCAAATCAGTCAATTGAAAAAGCTTTAATGCTATTGGCTGGACACCCCTATATGTGCTGCAGAGACAGCCTGAAGACGGATTGGGTGGAAGATCAGAGAGGTCCACCCAAGAGGACCAAGGAGCAACAACAGGGGACAACCGCCAGAGGACCGCTGACCCCATGGACCTGCTGCTGACCCCCAAAGGAGACGGATTTAAGATTGTGAATAAAATCTTTGGGATTTAGCATTCTTTTTTTTTTTGGGGGGGGGGGTTATTTTAGTTTTAGCATAGTTTTTTTTAGGGGGGGTATAACGTACTTTAGTGTTAGGATAGGGCTTTTACTGGTAGTGTTTTTTTTTTATTTTTTGGTAAAATGTGTTTTTAATAATAGTGTTTTTTATTGTTTGAAACTTATGTTGGTGATTTTGGGGTGGTTAGCTGTTGAGGGGTTAAGTAAGTGATTATGATTGGGTTATTGGTGGTTTAGGGATTAAGTAGTTTAGGAGTTATTACGGAGGGGGTTGTGGCAGTTTAGGTGTTTATAGATTAGGGGATTTATTGAGGTGGAGATTGTGGTTGTGGCTGTTTAGGGGTTAATAGTGTGGCGGGGTAGATTGCAATGGGGATGTGGCAGATTAGGGGTTAACAGTGTTGGAGATGGATAGTGTAGGTCGTAAAACTTAATTTTATTATTTAGTTTTGTGTTTAGTGCAACTTTTTTTAAGCGCAAAACCAGTACACAAGCTTCGAGCTCGCGTAAAGAGTTTGAGGGTAAAATTTGATTGCTTTTGAGCGATTGCATTTACTTTCAATTTGTTATATGAGCGTAATCTAACGTGCAATAATGTTACCACTCCACTTGTAATCTAGCCCTTTGTGTCACGTGCATGCTCCTGAGCCTATGTCAGTATGCTCTCATGGAATGGATGCCACCTAAATCTAATAATAGAATTAAACTAAAGGAATATGAAACACAAAGTTCCTCTTTCATGATTTAAACAGAGCATGTGATTTTAAACAACTTTCCTATTTACTGCTATTATCTAATTTCCTTCATTCTATTGGTATCTTTTGTTGAAGGAGCAGAAATGCACTACTTGGAGCTAGCTGAACATATCTGGTGAGCCACTGACAAGAGGCATATATGTGCAGCCACTAATCAGCAGCTTGCTCCCAGTAGTGCATTTACTGCTCCTGAGCATGTCAAGGAAATGAAGCATGTTCTCTCTGAATCATTAAAGGGACACTAAACCAATTTTTTTTTTCTTTATTGACTCAGATAGAGCAGGCAATTTTAAGGAACTTTCTAGTTTACCCCTATTATCAATTTGTCCTTGTTATCTTGCTATCTTTATTTAAAAATCAGGAATGTAAAGCTTAAGAGTCGACCCATTTTTGGTGCTTGCTTATTGGTTTTGCTAACTGTAGCCACCAATAAGCAAGAGCTATCCAGGGTGCTGAACCTAAAATGGGCTGGCTCCTAAGCTTTAAATTCCTGCTTTTTAACTAAAGATAGTAAAAGAACGAAGAAAAGTTGATAGTAGGAGTAAATTAGAAAGTTGCTTAAAACTGCCCTATCTGAAGCATGAAAGAAATAAATTGGGTTTAGTATCCCTTTAAATACAAATGTTGTGTTTGTTTTTAATTTTGATAATTTCTATGTTCATACATGATGGGTTTTTAAATAAACCTGAATAGCTACAAGAGATAAGTAAACTTCATTTTCTAACACTGCAGAGATACAGTAAATAAATGGAACGATACTTCACTGATCCAGACAAAATAAATCAAAAGTGATCATCTAACAGACAAGACGAGTTGCTGATGTTAAGTGCGTGACCCATGTATCTGTAGATATCTCTTCTCAGATAAGCAGTTGATACAGATCACTTGGCAGACAGTGCATTTGATTGATGCTGAGAGAATGTTTGTCATTTATATCTCTCACTTCATATCATGTGCTTCACTGCTCTTCTGCATCCCTCTAGTTTGTGAAACCCTTTAGGGAGAGTAACTACAAGCCGTCAGTATGTCTCATGTGTCACCTCCGAATACAATAAATCACTAGGTAGCACATTTACACATCTAGACATGAGAGGAGACCTCTTCCTGAAATCAAAATATATATTTGCTAAAGGAGAAAATAATATATATTGAAATATCCCTTTAGAAAGTGCCATTACACTCTTGAAGGAGAGTTGCGCACAACATATTTTCATTATTTCATCTAAGAAAAAGGGCATTTTAAATGCATTACGGTATTATTTTATAAATGTTGCTGATTCCTTTTCTTGTCACACTTGTGGATGGTTGTCCCTGTCAACGAGTATAAATGTGGGCAGTGACGGTTCTATCGGGGGGCTATGCACCTCCAAACACAAGTATAGCACCTCATATTATATGTGCTGTGTCTTCCACATCTTTTTAGGACCCACAACTAGCCCCTCAAATATAAAATCTAGATCCTTTTTTGGTTGTGGGAGGTGATAAGTCAGCCAATGAGAACTAAAGGGACATAAAACAAGTTGGGATTGAGACAAAATATAATATGCACTTTAATTACATTACCTGCAAATTTATACTGCATTGCCTCGCCATTAACCCTTTCTTTTAAGTTTCCGAATTGTATAGCTCTAACTTCCCCCACACAATTCCTTCTATGGCTGCATCTATATCCACATTTGCCTTGGTAGAATGCAAGACTTTAACACTCATTATCTGCTGGAGCATGTCTAGAAGCAAATGACCTGCTGTGAACTCAGTTGAAATACAATGCCTGTGTTTCTGATGCTAAACACTGATAATGGGGGTGGATCAGACTACTCCAGACAGCATGGCTATGTAACTAATTTTGCGTATTTTTGACAAATATTTTAATATACTTGCCAGCAATTTCAAACAATTTTGTTATGCAAACAATTTTTACTTAATTAGTCCTTTTAGGATATGCAAAGATCTCAACATGTTTTATGGCACTTTAATAATTTAAAATGAGGACTACTAAATGGTACATGGTCTAGGAAATAAAACTTACAAGGAAATATTTTGTAATCTTAATACTTTTAACTAAGAGGAGAAAACAAGAAAGGTGATAAAGCAGCACTACCCCCTAAAATTTTAGCTGGCCAGCCCCAGACTCTGCAGCCCACCGGGAAATCTCCCAGTATCCTGGTAGGCCAATATGGTCTTGTTTAAAACTAAATATATTTACCATAAAGTGAACATATTGTACAGTAATTAATATCTACAAATATATGTTTTATTTATCACAGGGGTAAAATGTCTCATTTACTTTCTAAGCGGAAAAAATGTTTGTTGCTGAGGTAAAGCATTTTCTGTAGTGCAGCGGTTTTATCACCTCTTTGGTGCTTTTTTTTTAAAGTTTATTTATTGTTTCATTATGTTTTATGGAAATTAGTACATTTACAGTTTTAAAGAATAATGTCTGTGAATTCTGAAAATAAATTCACAGTTATGATGACCTCAAATCTGTGAAATATAGAAATGATATCTCTGTGTAAACTTTTAAATTATAACAGCTGTGTACAATTTAGTGCCAGTTTTCGGATGGTGACACAGATGCTTACTGTGACTAAATTTTAATATGCCACTTTAGAACCGTTGCTACAGGAAGCTGATTTTTCGCTAATACTTTACATTTATTCTGGATTTTTTTTTTTTTTTTTGCTCCATTCATTTTTAATTCAGTTTTAATACGGTGCCTGATTTCTGCTGATGAGAAACAAACTTGCAATAATGTTGTATCACCATACTCTTCTGTAGGAATGGTCTATCTTGAGATTTAGGTTGTGCAGCACATAGTGTTTGCCTTTAAACCTCTGTCATCTTATCTGACCGCAGATTCCTTCACAGCTGAGGCTCTCTCATGATCTCTGGCAAATCACAAATGTTGTACGTTAGATCTTGGCTCAGCGGTCCTGTTGCATGAAAGTGAAGGCCAGTATGTGCATCATCTATACTTCTATAACAAACCGCATTCGCTTTTCAGATATGTGAACTAAATTAACCGCTTGCTTGATACCCATGTCATCAAGGTGAGATTATATCCTTTCTGAACACGTTCCTATAAACATTTCAGTAGTAAAGTGATTTAGGCTAATCAGTTACAGCTTGAGATCCCCCCTGCTCATTCCACTTAAAAAAGCTAACTGGTCTTCCATCCACACTCCACTAGCGCGCAAACCTGATCGCATATTCTCAAGTGCACTAACCCTACAGGAAAATATTAACATTTCACATTCCAATGTTTTTCACATAGAAGAATATGTTCTATTTATTCATAAATACATAGTTCTACATATATCTGATGGTAGTTTGGTACAATATATATCTATACCTATATATACATAACTATATATAAGTATAGATAGATACAGATATATAGGAATATTTATTTATAAATACTTAGAACATATTCTGCTATGTGCAGAACATTGTAATGTGAAATATTTATAGTAAACACACAGTATAACACTTTATTAAATATGAATATTTGTATAAATATGATTTTACATGTGTTCATCTTCTTAAAGGATGATAAAACAGTTATTAGAAAACTTCCTCTATTTTAAACGTATAAACATAAATTTGAGAGTAGCGAAATCACTACATTATTAATACTTGCCATCTTTTTACTCTTTTATTTGAAACCGCATCATTCCTTAGTTGAAGACGGTCCCTGCACGCAGTCACTGAAATCCAGGAACGCTATGTCCAATTGTTGCTAATATTATAATAAGGGCTATGAATAAATTAGGGGGTGTTCCTGTTCGCATGCGCAATAGGGGGCAAACATACACACAGATCTTTCAATTATCCTTCCAGCTCCTAACGCTCTTGCTTAACACTGCAGTTGCTCCCGCTCAGCACAGCAGTGTCACAAGACTGGCGCCCTGCATGAAGAACGTGTACAGACGGAGCAGTGACGTACTACTTGTACTACAAGCCGAGTACTGAATCATGGGATTAAACATGGTGGCGCGTGCTCCTGATGGCTAAATATAGAGTCATCCATGGTTTTCTTCTCATAATAAGCCAAACCGAGGGAGTGCAAATAAAGAAAAATTATTATAGTTCATTTTAAACATTAAGGGCTAGATTACAAGTGGAGCGCTATTTTAACATGCACCAATAAACGGCCTAATTTGCCCGTTTACGGGCGCACGTTAAATTATCAGCCATTACAAGTGGCTGGTTAATGCTTCAGTGAGTTTGTGCGAGCAGTTTGAACAATTAACCAGATGTCAGACCTCTGGTTAATGTCCCCCAATTGCCCCCCAAATAAAAAAAATTTAAATAAATAAATAAAATATGAGAATCTTGGGCGGAGCTTGGCCGTTCAGGGAAATGGCTGCGTAGAGAAACAGCTCCCAGGCCCTAAGTCATCAAATCCAGCAGCCATCCTCGACCCAAGCCATAAAAACTGCCCCAAATCGAAGGTGAATGCCTTCCCACCCTGGTCTTACCCTCCGATAGCCGTTTGTGCTCTCTACCTAACCCGGAACCGCTCACAACATCAGGCGCGGTCCGGGACTCAGGGGGCACCACGCAGACAGGCCTTAACGGCTCCAGGGCAGTGTTTATCTCACCGGGGAGCAGCATGACAGACCGGCAGCTGCAGGCACCTACCACCTGACGACCACACCATCAGCTGCATCTAAAGCCCGTTGCCACACATCATAGCCGCACATACTGAGGCCCCGCGGCAAGGTGTCACGCGCCCAAGGTCACAGAAGCTAACGGCTTAGGCCGCACACAGCACCACAGCACAGCACAGCTAGTCATCAAGGGCTGCCAAACAAGTCACAGCTACAGGGGATCAAGCACCTCAAAGGAGCACTGCTGAGGAGAAGAGTATAAACTACACAGCCTGCAGCAGCGCATGTGAAGCACCCACGCCACAGTCACTTTGGGTAATACCTCCCTGCTGCATCAGACAGCAAAACAAAAGCTACAAGGGCCACAGACACAGGGAGCAACATCTCTACACAGCTCCTTTGAGGTAACAGGACTTTCTTAGACTTTTCTCACTTATCTTTATTAAGACAAGCCCTGCATATGCTTACACAGTGTTTAGGGTGAAACTGCCAAAGCACTATACTAATCACATCTAAGGCACAAGCCTCATCTCTGACTTATAATACCTCAAGAAGTGGCATCATCTGTCCTTTAACACCTGCCTTCCCCAACCCACGCAAGTATGCCTGGGAAAAAATCAGTTAAACCAGATGGTGCTCAGCAACCCAGGATCATGCAGCAATTTTTAAAGCAACATGAACCCACCTCAAAATCGGCACAACCTACCTCTGACGGTAATATGCCTACATCAAGTCCACAGTTCAGTACCCAGGTTGAAAGCCCTGCCCCCACCACCAATCCAACAATCACTAAAGAGGACCTTAAATCCCTGTGCACTAAAGAAGATTTCAAAGAAATGCTCACTGAAGTGAAGGGATGGTATGGTGATTTGAAAAAAGACCTATCAAGAGTGACGCAAAGAGTTACTAACCTAGAGGAAAATCACAATACAGCTAGCAACGACATCAATCACATGTCCCGCTTACTCTATGATCAGGAAGAAACCATATACAACTTACTAGAGAAAGTGGAGGACTTGGATAATAGGGGCAGGAGGAACAATTTGAGAGTACGTGGGATACCAGAAACCATCCAACAAGGAGCTCTGGAGGGCTGCTTACAGGCGCTGTTCCGCACAGTAAGAGGAGATGAGCATGCACCTGAAGTGGTTATTGAAAGAGCGCATAGAGCCCTCAGGGCGAAACCACCACCCAAAGCACCCCCCAGGGATGTGATCCTGAAGCTACTGCATTTCAAAGACAAAGAAGACATACTCAAGCACTCAAGGCAAAAACAAGATCTCACTCATGCTGGCATTCGCATCCAAATCTTTACAGATTTGAGCCCTACAACACTCCAAAAAAGAAGGGATTTGAATCATATAACCACAGTACTCCGAGAGAAGAAGATCGCCTATCGCTGGGGGTTCCCAGTTAGCATCATTGCAACTACTGGCAATACCACAGCTATCTACAAAACTCAAGATGATTTACCCCGCTTTTGTGAAACCCTACAGATACACATCCCGACAGAGGAACAAATGAAAGAAGGCCCTGCACCAAGGTTCCCGCCAGGGAGTCGGGCACGACCTACAACCACAACCAACACTGAACGGGACAATCATAAACACCCCTCACTGGTGACTGTAGCTGATGATGTGGAAGAACCACATCAATTAATGGACTGCTCGCTCCCACGGTCCCGGCCGGGGATCAGTTCCTGACTGGAGAATACAGGTCGTATATAATGCAATGTTATCTTTAAATTTGCTTTTCAAATGCTGGGTTTGATGACGGGGATACTACCCTACTTATCTGGTTGATTGTTATTATTGACTACTGTTTTCATAGATTTCTAGAGTTTTATACATTTACTTGACATTGGCACCCGCAACTAGGTAGCTGCACCTTTTGTGTACAATAACTGTTTGCAACTTTCTCCTCCCCCTATCCTCTTTCCACCCCCTCTTCCCATTTCTCTTTCACCCACCTCCCCCCCTCCTTTAACACATAGAGACTGAGAGTCCTAGAAATCATACAACCCACAGACTCACAGAAGGAGCAGAGCCTACAGAATAGCCAGACATTGCCCAGCCTCCAGCACACTAACACATTAACAGACAGGTATAAGGACAGCGAAATATCTCTGACATTGTCCAGCTAAGCACACTGAACATCGGAGACATGCAGTCACGCCCCATTAAACTCATAACCATCAATGCTAAAGGGCTCAACAGCCCCGAAAAGAGATCAATTGCTTTCACACAATTACATAGAGCAGGAGGGGACATTGTCTGTATCCAGGAGACCCATTTCAAAAAAGGGAGGGAGCCTAGGTATACCACCCATAGGTATAGCAACTTCTATCTAGCCTCAGGCTGTTCAAAAAAAGGCGGAGTGGGTATCTTCATCAGGAACACAGTTCCCTTCCAACCTACCCTGGTACTCACGGATCCCAATGGATCATATCTGTTAGTGGTGGGGACACTGTTTGGTTCACATATCACAATTGCTAATGTTTACTTGCCAAATCAGGGCCAGCACACTGTATTCAAACAGCTGATACAGCTACTACTAGAACATGCAAGAGGCATAGTATTTCTGGCAGGAGACTTTAACCTACCATTGGACCCCACCCATGACACCTCAACAGGAAAAACCAACATACCACACAAAGTAATCAAAACCATTAATTTGCAACTTCGCTCACTAAAATTGCACGACATATGGAGATCATTCCATCCAGACACCCGAGACTATACTTTCTTCTCACATCCACACCACGTATATACTAGAATTGACTACCTTATAACAGACCAACTTGGCCTCTCTCTCATAAACAACACTGTTATACTACCAATCACTTGGTCAGACCATGCCCCTGTACAGTGTACACTGGACTGGCCAGACATGCCCGCAAAACCACACTTGTGGAGACTTGACGAACACATCTTAGACAACCCATTGCACAAACTGGCAATTGACACAACACTACGGCATTACTTTATTGAAAACCCATTGGAGGCCCTACCCACCTCCACGACATGGGAAGCACACAAATGTGTGATTAGGGGTGAGTTCATAAAGCTCAAAGCTAATGAAACTAAGCAGAATAGACAGTTTTTGAACTCATCCCTATCCCAGATTCGATATTGGGAAACTGAGTTAAAAAAGAATACCTCATCTTCCACAATATTAGAATCCCTGACTGCAGTAAAGACTGCATTGAACAATCACCTTATTAAAGAGTACCAGAGGAAGGCATCAATGTTACAACAAAAATATTTTGAGATGAGCGATAAAATAGGCTCATCACTAGCTAAGGCGCTGAAGCGCAAACAATTAAACACGCACATACACACCCTAACTGATGCATCAGGGCACGCACAGAAAGAGAGTGAGAAAATAGCTGAGACTTTCAGACGATACTACGAAGCTCTATACAACATCACTAACAATAGCCCACAGTCACACATAGATGCCTACTTAAGGGACATTCAACTGCCCTCCCTCTCACGAGAGGACATGGAGCAACTAGACAGACCAATAACAACTGATGAGATTAAGTTAGCCATCAAAAGCATGCCAAATGGAAAGAGCCCAGGACCAGATGGGCTAGGGGTTAAATATTACAAAGACTTCACACATCACCTACTCACACCCCTCGCCTCCCTATTTAATTCATTGTTGCAAGAGGGTGGATTCCCTGATCAGATGCTAGAGGCAAACATCACTGTCCTTCCTAAACTGGGAAGATCCCCGGATAGACCGGAGAACTTCCGCCCGATCTCGCTCCTCAACGTGGATGTAAAAATCTACGCCAAGGTGCTAGCTAATAGAATCAATAAGATCCTCCCTGCACTGATACACCCGGATCAAGTGGGGTTCGTGCCAGGGAGAGAAGCTCGCGACAACACGCTGAAAGTGCTACAACTAGTGTCACACGCCCAGCAACAGAACACGCCCCTAATATTGGTCTCTACGGACGCAGAAAAGGCGTTCGACCGGGTGCACTGGCCTTTTCTAAAAGCAGTCCTGGCCAAAATGCAATTCAGCGAAGCCTTTATCAAACAAATATTTGCCCTCTATGAGAACCCCACGGCTAGAGTGAAAGTTAATGGCCTGCTATCTGACAGATTCCATATCAGAAACGGGACCAGGCAGGGGTGCCCACTCTCACCGCTCCTTTTCGCCATTACCATAGAAGTGCTGGCGCAAAAAATAAGAGAGGACCCCCAGATCTCGGGTATAAAGACTAAATCGCGCACACACAAGTTGGCATTATATGCCGACGACGTCCTATTGACACTCACTGACATAGGGACTTCCCTTCCCAGAATTCTAGATACTTTCAGAGAATACGGACGACTCTCTAACTTCCACCTTAACGTCACCAAATCAGAAATACTGAACGTTACATACAACCCAGAGGAACTAATTACAGCACTAGGTGACTGTCCCCTGAGATTACAGCAAGATAAGCTGAAATACTTGGGGATATATATCTCCCCGGATGTTCAGACTATCTTTCAAGAAAACTACAAAAACCTAGAAACCACGCTGATAGCGGACTTGTCCAGATGGAAGAACAAGTCTATCTCTTGGCTTGGACGAATAAATGTCATTAAGATGAATGTGCTACCCAGACTGCTTTACATACTCCAGACAACACCAATTCCCCTCCCGGGGAACTACCTACTAAAATTGCAAAACTTAATAGAGCAATACATCTGGGGGGGGGGTCAGACCCAGAGTAGCCAGGAGAACTTTGTATCTACCTAGGGACAGAGGGGGACTGGGAGTCCCAAACATACAAACGTACAAACAGGCAATCACGCTAGGCAGACTGTTAGATTGGTGCTCCAATGACCCCAACAAAGAATGGGTACGACTAGACTGTGACATCTTGGACACAAACAACGCGGGACTAGGTGCCTGGACTCTGGAGAAGGATAGACATACAGCCATAACAAAATACCCCTTGTTGATGGACTTCTACTCAGTATGGGACAAGATAGTATGTACCACGACACACATCACGACTAAACACTCTCCGCTGACTCCCATCTATCACAATGCAGAGCTGCCATGGAACTACCCAGACAATAGAACCACCCCCGACACACCCTTTAAAGACTACACCATCATGACACTGACTGATGGACATAAGCTCAAGACTCACGCGGTTATCTCTGAAGAACTATATAACCTGACGATGAGCTGGTACTCACATACGCGGCTAAATCATTATCTCATGACACACAAACACAGATCCTGCCTTACTAGACCACCTACCACATTTGAGACCTTATGCCTGAAAGACACACCAACTGCACATGCAATCTCATTACTCTACAAACTTTTACTGACAGACGAAGCCCAGACACTCCCCTCTTACACAAAAGCATGGGAAAGGGAGTGGCAGACCGAGATAGGCTATGAGGACTGGCAGAATGCCTTTCTAGTGACCAAAACATCCTCAATATCTATGAGAGTGCAAGAATCTAGTTATAAATGCATGGCAAGGTGGTACCTCACACCTAGTAGGCTGCAGAAGATTTACAAACAGGCCTCTGGCAAATGCTGGAGAGACTGCGGAGAACAAGGCACACCTACACACATATGGTGGGACTGCCCTAAGCTAGATGAATACTGGGTCGCAATTCTTAACCACATGGAACTAGTCCTGGGGAAACCCCTACAAAACACCCCAAAAACATTACTATACCTTTCTCTGCCCAAATTACCCTGTAAAGCGAGCAGAGCTCTACTAATACTTATGCTGAACGGAGCAAAATTATTGATCCCAAAACATTGGAAGTCTAGAATCACACCGACTTTTAAAGAATGGCAAGAACAAGTAGACACGCTGCTACGACTAGAAAGATACCACCACACCCAACATGGCACAGTAGACACACACGAGATAATGCTGGAGCGCTGGGCAACACACAGACAACAGACAACGTAAGACAATACAGCTGATAGCACAGACTACTGAAACCCTCAATGACACTTCCCTTCCCCAACCCTCTCCCTCCCCTCCCCCCCACCTTTCCCCACCACCTTCACCTACCACTCATGAAACGCAAATAAGCAAGACCCACACAATCCCAAACAACGGGAATACGGAGAATGAATGGCATCATAAAATCCCCGCTACTGCACATAGCAAACAGATCCCATGTACATCCCCCCTTCCCTTTTTTCTCTCTCCCATTCTCCAGCAACTTAGATCTGTAGTTGTATAGCTTAGTAGGACTGGCCGTAGAGTGCCAGAGACAGTGCACTAATGGACTTTGGACTTTCAATATACAAGCGCACTCAGAACTGCTTTTTGATCCTCCAGGACTTTAACTTTACCTGCCCTATGAGCAGTTTGCAATTTACTATGCTTTAAGGGGCCAAGGGAAGAACGTTCTTTATGTTAATTCATATATCACAATTTGTAATACAATGCTTCAGCGAACCTGTATTTGCACACCTCATGGAAAATTTGAAAAGTTTGTAACCATTTGAATATCTTTGAATAAAGCTCTTTTGAAAAAAAAAAAAAAAAAAAAAAAAAATAGTTATCTATAGCTGCTTAACACATAACTAGAACATTTTGTTGAGAAGCAGTAATGGCAGGGTATATCATTTCTTTAGGGCGGGGGGAGGGCGGCAAACTGTGTCTTCGCCTGTGTAACCAAAATTCCTAGCACCAGCCTTGGCTCCCAGTAGTGCATTGCTACTCTGAAACTGACTTTGCCTCTGTATTTAAAGACTTTGCAATGACTATGTAAGTAATACAGCACAATAATAAAATGCTCTAATTCATTAGAAAAAAAAAATAAAAAAATATGAGAATCTTTATTTTTATTTTTTTAAATGACTGCACAAAGCAGTTATAAGGGGTTACAGTGAGGGGATGTGGGGTGTCAGAAAAAAAAGTGCAAAAAAAACTTTACATTGAAGTCTATGGGGACTGTGTTTTCACTATAAATATATATATACAGTCATATGCAAAAGTTTAGGCACCCGTGACAATTTCCATGATTTTCATTTATAAATAATTGGGTGTTTGGATCAGGAATTTCATTTTGATCTATCAGATAACAGAAGGACACAGTAATATTTCAGTAGTGAAATGAGGTTTATTGTATTAACAAAAAAGGTACAATATGCATAAAAACGAAATTAGACAGGTGCATAAATTTGGGCACCCTTGTCATTTTGTTGATTTGAATACCTGTAACTACCTAGCACTGATTAATTGGAACACACAATTGGTTCGGGTAACCCATTAAGCCTTGAACTTCATAGACAGGTGCACCCAATCATGAGAAAAGGTATTTAAGGTGGCCAATTGCAAGTTGTTGTTCTCTTTGACTCTTCTCTGAAGAGTGGCAACATGGGGGCCTCAAAACAACTCTCACATGACCTGAAAACAAAGATTGTTCAACATTATGGTTTAGGGGAAGGCTACAAAAAGCTATAGCAGAGATTTAAGCTGTCACTGTCCACTGTGAGAAACATAGTGAGGAAATGGAAGACCACAGGCACAGTTCTTGTTAAGGCCAGAAGTAAAATATCGGAGAGGCAAAGGCAAAGGATGGTGAGAATGGTCAAAAACAGCCAACAGACCACCTCCAAAGACCTACAACATCATCTTGCTGCAGATGGTGTCACTGTGCATCGTTCAATAATTCAGCGGACTTTGCTGAAGGAGAAGCTGTATGGGAGAGTGATGCGGAAGAAGTCTTTTCTGCACACACGCCACAGAGTCGCTTGAGGTATGCAAACGCACATTTGGACAAGCCAGCTTCATTTTGGAAGAAGGTGCTGTGGACTGATGAAACAAAGATTGAGTTATTTGGTCATAACAAGGGGCGTTATGCATGGCAGCAAAATAACACAGCATTCCAAGACAAACACTTGCTAGCCACAGTAAAATTTGGTGGATGTTCCATCCTGCGTGGGGCTGTGTGGCCAGTGCCGGTACTGGGAATCTTGTTAAAGTTGAGGGTCGCACCCAATATCAGCAGATACTTGAGAATAATGTTGAGGAATCAATCACAAAGTTGAAGTTACGCCGGAGCTGGATATTTCAACAAGACAACGACCAAAAACACTTTGGTCGTTGTCTTGCATAATGCCCCTTGTTATGACCTCACTACCTGCCCACTTGACCCTATTCCTTCACATCTAATCCCTCTTCTGTCTACCACCCTCACTCCGGCTCTTACTCACATATTTAACCTATCCCTTTTTACCGGCTCATTCCCTGCCTCCTTCAAATATGCGAAGGTCACCCCCATCCTCAAAAAACCCTCCCTCGACCCTAACTCCCCTGCAAACTACCGCCCCATATCACTGCTCCCACTAGCTTCAAAACTCCTTGAAAAACTAGTTTTCAATCGCCTAACCCACTTCCTGTCCTCCAACTCATTGCTCGACCCCTGCAATCTGGCTTCTGTCCCCAACACTCAACTGAGACTGCCCTCACCAAGGTTACTAACGATCTCCTTTCTGCTAAAACAAAGGCTACTACTCTATACTCATCTTACTTGACCTATCTGCTGCCTTTGACACTGTTGACCATCCCCTTCTCCTACGGTCTCTCAGTTCTCTTGGTCTCTGTGACACTGCCCTCTCCTGGATTCACTCTTATCTCTCTAACAGATCCTTCTCCGTCTCTTTTGCTGGTGACTCCTCCTCTCTATTGTCCCTGTCTGTTGGAGTACCTCAAGGCTCTGTCCTGGGTCCTCTACTCTTCTCTATTTACACTTCTTCACTGGGTAAAATTATCAACAGCTATGGCTTCAGCTATCACCTCTATGCTGATGATACCCAGATCTACCTTTCCACCCCTGCACTCTCTCCTTCTGTCAACTCTCACATCAGCGACTGCTTATCTGGCATTTCCTCCTGGATGGCCTCTCACCACCTAAAAATAAATATGTCCAAGACCGAACTACTTCTAGTTCCCCCCCTCTAGCTCCACTCCAGTCTCTAATTTTTCTATCACTGTTGGCGGCACCACTATCTCCCCATCACGCCAAGTCACGGATGTACGAGTCACGCTTGACTCAAATCTGTCCTTCATTCCTCACATCCAACTGCTCTCTTCATCGTGCCGCAACCACCTACGCAATATCTCCAAAATTCGCCCATTTCTGAGTGCTGAAACTACCAAACAGCTCATCCACTCCTTGGTAATTTCCCGACTTGACTACTGTAACAACTTACTAACTGGCCTCCCTCTCTCCTGCTTCTCTCCTCTCCAATCCGTCCTAAATGCATCTGCCAGGCTAATCCACCTCTCTCGACACTCTGTTTCTGCTGCGCCTCTCTGTGAGTCCCTTCACTGGCTCCCCATTCACAACAGAGTTAAATTCAAAATTCTCACCCTGACCTACAAAGCCCTCACCAATGCTGCCCCACCCTACCTGTCCTCACTCATCAACAAATATACTCCTGCCCGTCCCCTAAGATCCAACAACATCCTGCTTCTTGCGTCCTCTACCATCACCTCCTCTCATTCTAGACTACAGGACTTCTCTCGTGCGGCACCAACCCTCTGGAACGCACTTCCTCGAGATGTCAGACTTGCCCCTAACCTCTCCTCCTTTAAAACGTTCCGTAAAGACCTTTCTGTTCAGGGAAGCTTATCACCCGACTTATTAACAAACTAACTTCAATTAACTAACAGTTGCCCTCTATCTCCTCACTAATATCATTCTCACCTCTGCAGTCCCCACCTCCTGTTTCCAATCCTCCTACCCATCTAGATTGTAAGTTCCCACGGGAATAGGGCCCTCAATTCCCCCTGTATTTGTCTGTAAAATTTTGTGTCTTATCGTATTGTTTCTCCACTGTACTGTTATCCTTGTACCCATGGGCAGCGCTGCGGAATCTGTCGGCGCTTTATAAATAAAGAATACTAATAATAATAATAATAATAATATGTGTCCCTTTTTAATGTGGCAATATGGTCACCCAAGTTAATAGCCTAGGGCTGTGTAGGTTTATATGGCAGTTTTTTTTTTTAAAAGTATAAAGAATAAACAAATGTATTGCTAATATATTAATTTGTAATTTTTTTAATTTGTGCAGGCTGACGTTCATTCATTCGGCTGTTAACCAAATGCACGAATTAGGCAATATTCGGATAAATACAGATTGCACATGTCTATCAGGCACCATTAAAGGGATAGTAGACACCAAAAATATTATTGTTTAAAACGATAGATAATCCCTTTATTTACCATTCCCCAGTTTTGCATAAACAACACGGTTATATAAATACACTTTTTACCTCTGTAATTACCTTGTATCTAAGCTTCTGCTGACTGCCTCCTTATCTCAGATCTTTTGACAGACTTGCATTTCAAGCAATTAGTGCTGACTCTTAAATAACTTCACATGCGTCAGCACAGTGTTATCTATACGCCCTCTAGCTGTGAAAAACGTGAAATGCATTCAGATAAGAGGTGGCCTTCAAGGGCTTAGAAATTAGCATATGAGCCTACCTATTTTTAGCTTTCAACTAAGAATAACAAGAGAACAAAGCAAATTTGATAATAAAAGTAAATTAGAAAGTTGTTTAAATTCACATGCCCTGTCTGAATGATGAAAGTTCAATTTGGACTTTACTATCCCTTTAAATGCATAAAGGATTGTGCATTGTCCGTTGGTTTACTGTGTGAATTTGGTTTATAATTTACCACCCTAATTCAATGTTACAAATAATAAAGGAGCTTCACAAATAAATAATAAAAGAGCAGAATATGGTATTGTATCAACTGAAATCCACTGATCTCCCAGTCCTGGTGGTGTTTAAAGCACCTAAATCCGTCTCATTTGAAGAGTTATCTCAACTTGCTTCTTAGAAAATAAATAAATTGCAGACACACAAACATGGCAAATTGGAATAAACTTTTTTCACTAAAGAAGACATAAAATACATAATAATTAGTTGATCTAATCAAGCTTGTTATAAAAAATAGTTTTCACTTAATTCAGTGTTACACTAATAATAATAATGATTTACTTCTGATCTTAATTAGTGCTAAATTTTACAGCAGTATTTTGAATACTTAAAGTGAAGGTAAATTTACCTTCTATTCGATCGAATATTAGATATTTTGGCCCCAATCAATGACAGTTTAATTCATAATTTTTTCCAGTCTTACTGTAAACCAAGATATCGCCGCTTTACAAATTCAACCAGCTTTTTTTTTTTTAGTCTCGATGGCGTTTTTAGCTTGTCCAATCGGGTCATCGGCCGCCTAATGGCCAGATTTTTAATTGGAGAAAATAAAAACGTGATCAAGAATAAAAAAGATGAAAAAAAAAAAGAATTTAAAAAGCGCCGATAACTCTTTATAAAGGCAATAACTTTGCTTAAAATAAAATTAAAAGAATTTGATGAACTCCAAAAAACAAAATACTCGATCGAATAGAAGGTAAGTTTACCTTCACTTTAACTCAACGCTTGTAATACGAGCACAATGAGCACATTAATAGCGGTCACTGAGCTGTGCGTAAAAAGTATAGGGCTCACTAAAAAAAAAGGTTTCAGCCGCGCTAAGATGCTATGTTTAAAATTTTCAGCCATCCACTTATAATACAATAATTCAAGATTATGCATTATTCTTAGCTTAAAAGGCACAGTGAACACCAAAAATGTTACTGTTTAAAAAGATAGATAATCCCCTTATTACCCATTCCCCAGTTTTGCATAACCAACACAGTTATATTAATACACTTTTAACTTCTGTGATTACCTCGTATCTAAACCTCTACAGACTGCCCCCTTATCTCAGTTCTTTTGACAGACTTGCATTTTAGTCAATCAGTGCTGACTCATAAATAACTCATAAATAACTCCATGAGCGTGAGCACAATGTTATCTGTATGGCACACGTGAACTAGCACTGTCTAGCTGTAAAAACTTTCAAATGCACTGAGATAAGAGGCAGCCTTCAAGAGCTAAGAAATTAGCATATTAGCCTACCTAGGTTTAGCTTTCCACAAAGAATACCAAGAGAACAAAGCAAATTTGATGATAAAAGTACATTGGAAAGTTGTTTAAAATTACATCCCCTATCTTAATCATGACAGTTTATTTTGGACTTTACTGTCCCTTTAATACTTAGCGCTAGATAACGCACCCTGCACATTACATTGCGCACCACTTGTAATCTAGCCTTAAATGTACAACACTGTTACAAACCTTGTTGGTATTAAGTGTTTAAGGTACATGCGTGCCCTTGTGCCTACCTGAGTATGCTGTAATGGAAAAGAGCTTTGGTTCAATGAAGGAAGCCAAAAGAAAGGCGTTATTTGAGCACAGCAGTTAATTGGGTGCACACGTGAAAATGCGTTCTTTTTCAATAGAGATACGCCCTTATGATTTATAAACAGGGCCACCACTGACTTAACCATTGATCAGGGCCCCCCCCCTCCTTTGACATGTGCAATTTTTGACCAAGTGACTAAAACGTATATGCTCTTTATTCTTTAGTGTCTATTTAAACTTAGAAATGTTGTAAAGGTAGTAACATACAAACACACAGACACACTCATACACTGAAACACACACACACACATAAGGATTCACATATAGACACTCTAGCAGACACGCAAAGAAACACACAAACACACTCACACAGACACCCACACAGACACTCAGCACTTGTTTACATTGCCCTGACAAGTAATGAGATAGACTACAGTTTTGTAAAAAAAAGGGGAGTTAGAAAACAAAATATGGAGTACTGATTATCTTTTTGTAAAGGAAGATGCCAACTAAATGATGACAACAGCATCGATGGCTGAAAGGAAGGGCCCTGAACTGCCTAAACAATAATTTAAAGGTTAAATGGTGGATTGGTGACTTCCGTAAAGGTCTCATTAGTCTCAAAGTCTGTAGAAAGATGTGAATAATCAGTAGTAAGGTCAAAATGTCCTAAAAAGGAACAGACAACTGCAGAAATTAAGAGATTTCTTTTAAAAAAAAATCATATTTGAAATGTGTAAACAAAAATAATTCAATGAATTCAAAATTGTACATTAATGATCTGGGTAGATGGCTAGATGAAGAAAAGTAACTTTTAAACGGTTGACATATGTTTGTTTGTTTTTTCCCCAACAAGAGCACCACTTCAAATATAGTGTACAAATGTTCCCATCTGTCAGCTGTACTTATGGATTTTGAAAATGTTGTACTCTATATGGTCTTGGTGAAACCATAAGCTGTGGTACTCATACCATTAGATATGGTTAAATGCAGGATTTAGGCTTGTTGGTATGTATTTCAAAAGTAAGTCAGCTGTAGTGTAAACTGAACAGTTTTAAGTTAACCTGTCTCATTTCAAACACTGAGCATTATTAGTCTGAGAGTATAACATTTTATGCAGATGTAGAAATCTTAGATAAAATGCCTCCTTGCATCTGGAAAGTCCTTGCATAAAGGGGCAGTAAACTGGAATGTAATATATATATATATATATATATATATATATATATAAATAAAAACATGCATGTCTGCCAAAAGGGCACCTACCGTTTGTTTATTGAGGAGGAAACGTTTCTGCATGGTTTTAAACATAGAATTTCCACTGCATTGTCAAATAATCATAAATACACTGCTGCTAAAAAAAATTGTTTTTATGGACCCCTGGCCCGGCCCCACCATACAACTACTACCACACTGAAGTTACAATAAAAAATTGCACAAAGAAATAAAAAACACTTGCTAAGTAAGTCCTACCTCCTCTGCAAATGAAAGTGATCTGCCGTCTGACTCAAGCACACACTGTACAAACAAAGTGCCAAGTCTGTCTCACACTGTGCATAGTGGGTTTAGTGCACACACAGAAATCCTCTCAAATGCTAATACTTTACTCCTTGTAATAACATTTCCCATGCTCAATTAGCAATTTTTATTTTTATTTTTTTAGTTCTTGCCTCATGGGGCCCCCTGGCCCATTGGGCCCCTGACAGGAGTAACCCCTGTTCACCCCCCTGATAGCGGCCCCTGTTTATAAACCATACATTTCTTTTGGCTTGTTCACTAAATTATATAATCAGATAAAGCAATTTCACCCCATATATCTGGACTAGTCTGTGTGCTCTAACTTTTATTTTCTCATTTTAAGGTTTGATGGGGGATTGGTCGGATGACAGCTGGAACCGTAGTGATCACAGGAGGAATCCTAGCGACTGTTATACTTCTGTGTATTATCGGTGTGCTGTGCTACTGCAGACTTCAGGTCAGACGATGCATAATGCCTACGTATAAATGTACACAAAGCTACACCTATAATATAGACTTGAGGGTATTTATATACTGGATCTAGGCGATTACCCCATATTGGGAGACAGCTATTCCTAAAAACATAGCAATATATGAGACAAAGGATGCACAGTTTATACACACTTACATCTATATTTCTGTTAGCTGGCTCATTTAAAAACTTGGCATGTAAACTTTTCGGCATATAAGACCCCTGCATACAAGATGCAAATAACTGTTGGATCACATACAATTACTGCATATTACATTTGAAATGTATTTTATTAACACTGCTCTGTTTAACATTGGGTATAGCAGGAAGACCTTTATACTAGCAAAACGTAATTCCCTCCCTGAGAAGATTATTAATTCAGCAGCAAAGCAATTGTCTCACCACAGCCACATTCATTTTATCTCTTTGCTGTCTCACGACTGAAGCTCTTTACTGATGCTCTGAATTTTATTTTAAGGAGAAATAAAACAGTGAAGGAGCTGAAGCTGGTTACTATCTTCACCTGTACATTCATTAAACTGACCTTAAGGGACGTGAAAACCAACCAATTTTCTTCTTTCTCATGGTATCTTTTGTTAAAGAGCATATATATGTAGGTTGTCTGGAGAGGCTTATGGCTTTTAAAATGTTATACACTTTTGAACACTAGATGGCAGCAAGGTTTTTACAATGAATAACTTTATTTAAAGGATTACTTTCTGTTATAATTTTTAAGCTAAACAACTTATATATTAAAGTTAATAAACATTAATTAAAACCTACTGACCTATATTTTCTCCAAAACGAAGTTTCATAACGTTCTAAAAGTTATATCTTTTATTTGCCGATGATGTCACTTTATCCTGCCCACTATTTTCAGCACTGCATGTTCAAAATACTTAAACCAATAACTTTGTGTTTAAAGCGCCATTTTGAAACCTAGGTATTGTAAACGGATTGGTACAGAGCAAAGGATACCCACGGAGTGGGTTTGGAAAACAATTAAATTTGCAGACAAGATTTCTGATATACGGTAGAGATATGTTAATGAAATTCTATTGATAAAAAGCGTATTTGGGGTAGTTAGTTAGCAACAGGCATAGAAAATATTTACTTACAGTGGCCCTTTAAAGCATTCTTACACAACATATAGGGCTCGATTTACTGAAAGCCCTACGGCTGCAGGTTCTCACAAGAACTTGCTCGCCGTAATTTATCAAGCAGCGGTCACCAGACCGCTGCTTCCCCTAACCTCTTCACCACCTCTAAGGTGGCGAAATTCAATCTCTGCGGTCGAGTCCGACAGAGAAGATTGACAGCTCCTGCCCGCGCGTGATTGGCTGTGCGTGGGCAGGGGGCGGGATTGCACGCAGTGCGCAATGTTGATTACCTGCGGATATTTTCCCCCCGCCACAGGCAAGCTGAGGCGTACAGGGGCACGTATAAATCTAGCCCATAGTACTCCAGACATTTGCACGCTCCTAAGCCTACTTACCTACTTTTCAACAAAGGATACCAAAAGAACAACATAAATTTGATGAAAGAAGTAAACTGATTTTTTTTTTAGTTGTGACATGATTTGAATAATGAAAGAAAATGTTTGATTTATGTTTCTTTAAAATTTCATGATTAAAGCAGAGTATGCAATTTGAAGAGATTTTTACTTCTATTTGAAATGTATTTAATTCTCTTGGTATAATGTTAAAAACCATAACTAGATAGACTCAGTAGCAGCAATACACTACTGGGGGCTAGCTGTTGATTGGTGGCTGCACATGAAGGACTCATTGGCTCAACAGATGTGTTTAGTTAGCGCTCAGTGGTTATGGAGCTTAATTTAACTTAAAGGGACATGAAACCCCAAAATTTTCTTTCATGATTCAGATAGAGAATACCATTTCAAACAACTTTCCAATTTACTTCTATTATTTAATTTGCTTCCTTCTCTTGTTATCCTTTGCTGAAATGTTTAGCTAGACAAGTTCAGTAGCAGCAGAGAACCTAGGCTCTAGCTGTTGATTGGTGGCTGCATATATATACCGATTGTGATTGGCTCACCTATGTGTTCAGTTAGAAACCATTAGTGCATTGCTGCTCCTTCAACAAATGATACCAAGAGAATAAAACAGATTAGATAATAGAAGTAAATTAGAAGTTGTTTAAAATTGTATTCTCTATCTGAATCATGAATGAATTTTTTTGGGGTTTCAAGTCCCTTTAATGTTTAGCCACTTTGCAGGGATTAAACACATAGCTAAATGCAAGCAACGGTGCTGTAATAAAATACTCTAACCAATGAGCTGATGCACTGATAAAGCAGTCACTGTGTAGAATGTTTAAGGGTTAGGATTCTGGATAGTACAGAATGGTTAGATTACAGTTAAAAACAGGAAAAAGGAATAATTGAACATTATTGTTTTTACTATTTAATAATTAAACATTCTGTGGGGAATACATTTGGAGCTAAAAAATCCCTTGAAGATCTTCATTGTCTCCCTGGTAAGAACATCTGCATTTAAAGGGACATTAAAGTCCCAAAAAAAACTTTTTATGATTCAGCATAGGAACATGTAATTTTTAAACAACTTTCCAATTTACTTTTATCACCAATTTTGCTTTGTTCTATTGGTATTCATATTGAAAGATAAACCTAGGAGGTTCATATGCTAATTTCTTAGACCTTGAAAGCTGCCTCTAATCTGAATGCTATTTTGACCACTAGAGGGCATTAGTCATGTTTTTTATGGAGATAACATTAAGCTCATGCACGTGAAGTTACCTAGGAGTAAGCACTGTCAAAATAACCTGAAATAAGGGGGCCAGTTTTGCAGAGGCTTAGATACAACGGTAATTACAGAGGTAAAAAGTATATTAATATAACTGTGTTGGTTATGCAAAACTGGGGAATGGGTAATTAAGGGATTATCTTTCTTTAAAACAACAAGAAATTCTGGGTGTTGACTGTCCCTTTAATCACTACCTTTTACTCTTATACAACCACATACAGAGTCAGTCTACATCCCCTATCCCAGCTGCTCCTCTCTACAAGCCACAAATGTACAACCAGATCACTCTCGCAGTCAACGACAACACTCTAGTACTCGGTTAGCAACAATAATCCCATGCAATGTTCATAAATAAAGCATTGGTCTATTAAGGGACATGCTACCCACATTTTTTCTTTTATGATTTAGAAAGTGAATGCAATTTTAAACACTCTTTCTAATTTATTTATATTATCTAATTTGTTTTTATTCTCTTGATATTCTTTGATGAAAAGCATAATCTAGATATGCTCACTAGCTGCTGATTGGTTGCTGCACATAGAAGCATTGTGTGATTGGCTCACCATGTGCATTTGCTTTTTCTTCAACTAAGGATATTTAAAACAATGAAGCAAAATAAATAATGGAAGTAAATTGTAATGTTGTTTAAATTTCTATTCTCTATCTGAATCGTGAACAGAAAGATTTTGGGTTTAGTGGCCCTTAAGTCAACCTCCTTAGCCCTCATCCCAGACAATCATCCTGCAATCCAACTAATATAATATAGCCCCGCCCACGCAGAACAGAAGCTTCTACTAGTCACAACACTACGGAGTACAAACCCAAAGGGAGAAGGGAACACTGCTGTGAGGTAGCCCCGCCTTAACATTACCTTTAAAAATACTGTACATAAAACTAATGCTAGATAGACTGATGCATTCAAAGAAAAGATTAATCTGAGAATAAAATGTAGATCTATTTTTTAAAGTTTCATTAGCTGTTTAAATATTGACTAAATAAGTGTAAAGTTTTAGTGTCTATAAAACAATGGGAGCTGCCATGTTGTAACTTAGATTACCTTCTCTGCTGTAGCCAATTAGAGACAGTTATAGATAGGTCACTAGAGTGTGCAGCCAATGACTGTGTGGAATATAACAGTGTTCTGCACTTCCACTTCTAACAGGAACTGAAAAGGTCACCATTTTAGAATGGAAATACAGGAAAAGGGGACAAAATAAATAATGAAAGTTTTTAGTTTTTTTTATATACGATTTATTATTTTATATTACCATCTCAAAGTGTTTAATGTCCCTTTAATATGTAAATTGGATAGTGTGACTATAGTTGTTGCCAGATCCCAAATCTAAACAGAGTACAATATTTTTCACTGAGTTAATTTTCTGTATTCACTTCCCAGCTTTAAATTATGTAATTTAAGTTTATTAATATGTTAACCACGATAATACTGAGTTACCTTTTATGTATTAGATTTATAATATGTGATTAGAGTTAGTAACCATATATATGCAAGAACCTATGGAAGTACTCACTCTTTTAATAAAATTTGATGTTCTTCGCTAATTCAACCTGTAAGAATCATGCAAATTTGCCTCATTTTTTTTGTATATGTCTTCTTTTCCCTGCCGGTTTTTAAAATGCATTTTAATATCATATCTCTAAAATGAGTATTTTATCCTTGCAAGCATCTAATTCCCTCCCACATAAGCAATTTCACATATTGTTTCCCTGAATTGTAAACCAATTGTCTACCAGTGAAAAGAAGACGCCATCTCTGCATTTAATAATATTTAATATGCGCCTAAATCTGATTGGAAGAGATTAATGATATTTTCAGGAAAACATTGTTTGTAACTGTTAAAGGGACAGTGTACACCAATTTTCATATAACCATGTAATAGACACTACTATATAGAAGAATATGCACAAATACTGTTATAAAAATCCAGTATAAAACCTTTTAAAAACTTACTTAGAAGTTCCCAGTTTAACACTGTTGATGAGGTTTGGCTGGCACACCCAGTGAAAGGGGCTGGGAAATTAGCAAGAGCAGACACTTCCCCCTCCCCCTTCCATTGCATATGAAAAGACCCTTTAGACAAACAGGAACAAGCAGGAGTATGTAGACTTGGGTCTGCATCTGACACTTTGGGGCTTGGTTAGGAGTCTGAAAATCAGAACAATGTTATTAAACAAATAAGCAAAACCATACATTGTTACAAAAACACTCCCAGATGGGCTATATAAATAGATCATCTACAAAACATTTATGCAAAGAAAAATCTAGTGTATAATGTCCCTTTAAAGAGTGCCATATTGTTTAAATAGTTAACATTTAGTATATAGTTTTAGCTAATTATTTTTGGAGAAGTGAATCAGTTTTTAAACAGTATAAATTAGAATATGTAACTATTTCAGAATACTTTAGAAAAAACACACAAATTGTATTTACATATACTTTTTAATTTGTATGCAGCAATATTTGAGGACACTGAGAGAAAGGAGAAATATTGTCCATTTTTGAATAACGGGACACTTAAGTCGAAATTAAACTTTCATAATTCAGACAAAGCAATTCATTAAAAAAAAAATTCAGTTTATTACCATTATTATATTGTGCACAGTCTTTTATTTACAATAACTTCTACTGTGCACGTGCAAGAGTTCAAAGTGTATACATATAGAAGTCTGTGATTGGCTGATGACTGTCACATGATACACAGAACAGAGAAATGAAAGGACATTTTGAAATGTGTCAGATAAAAATCTTCTGCTCAGTATAAATTTGTAATACCTGCAATAGCATTGTCTTCTGATTATGTTTTTTTGCAGTTCTACTGGTCCTTTAACTTAGTAAACCTTTCTAACTTACTCTTCCCATAGTATTACTGCTGTAAGAAGGATGATGCAGCTGAAGAGACCCAAGAAGATACGGTATGTAGACAACATTCACACTTTCCCTGCCACGATTGCTCTTCATCACATCATGATAGGCCACCAGCGGCTTATCTGGCACCAGCCTACTCGCCCTATGGTTCTCCTTACTTCATACGGACTGCAAACAGCATGTGTAACGGAAGAGATGGCAATTCCTACACCCCCACTCACTACACAGAGGCAGGACCCCTCCTTGTGATGGGGGGCACCCCAAGCTTGTCAAGAAGTCTGCATGCCCTCAGCACCCAGGTTTGAGAAGAGGGCAAGACTTTCACCCTTCCAAAACCTTGGAACATCAAAGCTTCATCAACTAAGGAAAAAAATGGTTCTCATGCTTGCCAAAATAAATGCTTGACAAAAAGACTTTTGAATGGGTATTACAGAAACTAAGACTAAAAGCTGATCAATCTTCAAAGGTTGAAAAACAGAAGATAGACTGAAGCAAACCTCTTGTCAGTATTAACACTTTTACTGCATTGTAAAATGGAACACATTTCATATCAGAACAAGGGCGTTCAACGTTGAATTTATTCAGTCTGTGAAATGTCTGCCTGTGTTCTAATTTCTAAAGTTCTTGTAGACTTAAATCTGTAGCAGTTTGTAATCTGATGACCTCTAGCATGTGAATGACTTGCTGATATTTTATAATGATATATACTGATTATTCCTGTTACTGTTTATCTATTTTGTAAAACTAAAAGGTGCCAAATCTGCATTAATTCTAAGCTAATAACAAATTCCTAGAGTTATTTATACTTTCCTATTAGACAGATAGGATAGATTATTAAAAAATAGTGAACGTTTTTTTCATACGGTCTTATTAATTGGTGAAAGCTGTTAATTAGAGTCAGTCCAGAGTTCTCATAACATTTAGAATAAAAAACAAAACAAACAATTGTATATGTGTTGTAGAAATAACAAGATGCTCAAGTGGAATCTGATAAGATTAAAGAGAAATCAATAAAACATATGTAATATTTTGTTAAAGTAAAATTATTTTCTGTGTTTTTTAGATACATTTAATTACTTGGAACATGGAACAAAAAAAAATGAATTGAAAAGAAAGCTTAGCTTGTTATTTCCCTTTATCTGTATTGTTGCATTGCATATTCTGTGAGTAAATACACTGCTTAAAGGAACATCAGCATTAATGATTCCATAGAAACATATTGTTTGATGGCAGATAAGAACCATAGGCCCAGCAAGTCTGCCCAAATATTTCTAAAAGTGTAAGCTTATTTAGTTTGTAGGATAGCCTTATGCTTATCCTAGGCATTAATTAGTAAGTAAGATAGCCTTATGCTTATCCTAGACATTAATTAGTTTGTAAGCTAGCCTTATGGTTATCCCAGACATTAATTAGTATATAAGATAGCCGTATGCCTATCCTAGGCATTCATTAGTACATACACTAGCCTTATGCTTATCCCAAAACCATATAAAAAGGGGTAATAACCCACAAATAAACCCTCTTACATAAAGTCACTTGGGTATCTGTCCACATCAGATCAAAGTGGGAGTGAAATCACAACACCCATCTCGGATGGAGGCGGATGGCGTGTCGAATAGCTATGGTGTGCGTCCTATCCTCTGATGTTTATGTGAGGTGGCTGATCATGAATTGGAGAAAAGAGAACACAGAGGTGCCAATATGGCCTAGTAACATCTGTACATAGAATAATCAATGTGGAAATAAGATGGGTACTCACAAAGGTGAAGCACCCAATGGTGCTAATGGGGCAGACTGGAACTATAGCAGTGGTCCAGCTAACTGTGTGCCGGCAAGTCTAGCACCCGGTCAGAAGGTGGATAAGCGATACATTAATTCCTGTGAGTGAGAGAACAAAGCTACCATAGCCTAGCACAGTATGAACAGGCAGAAATGATACTTAATGGTTACACTTACAATGTGTAGTGTTCCTCCAGATGCAGTAGTAGCAATCTGGGACCTCTCAGCCGCCCAGTAGACTGTAGTTGTACATCAGCAGGGTCTACACTCAACCATAGGATAAAAAGTTCCAAGCAACAGCAAGTGTATCATAAAAACAATATTTTATAAAAAACAAAGCAACGCGTTTCTCAGCCTCTCAAGGGCTGTTTCCTCAGGCTATACAATGATCCTCCTATTGGCCAATGGTAATTGCGCCATTTGTCGTGATTCGACTGCTCCGTCCTCCATTTTTAAAAATGGCAAAACCTCAATATGTCCTTATTAATGTGCCCAGACTCCATTTTGGAAAAGGGCAGAAATTGTGGGGAAACATCTTTCCTTTATATAATATGAATATCTGAATTAATGTATAGTGAGTAAGTATAACAAGCTGCCACCAAACAAGATGGCTTTCCAAAATCCCTAAAAGCCAATGTATAAGGCTAAAAAGAAATTGTAAAGATAATAAGGAATATCAAAAACAGGCTGTAATCCTGAAGGAACGATTTATAGAAAAAAAAACTATAATGAAGCAAAAATTGTAAAAACTATAGAGGAGGTTGATAACATGGAAAGAAGTGACCTTTTAAAGTATAAAGACACAATACATAATGATGAAGGTCCTAAGAAAACAATAGGACCATTAGTCTTAAGACATAGTTCTCAGTATAACCAAATCCGAGACATATTCAACAAACATTGGAAGATACTATTCAGAGACCCATTTCTGGAAACCATTTTAGATGAAAATCCCACCATTGTATGGAAAGTTCTCAATATCAAAGACAAACTAACTTGCAGTTATATCAAAGATAGAAACACAAATTGGCTAAATACAGCGAAAACTGGGTTTGTGAAATGTCAATCATGTAGTGCATGTCAGAATTAAAAAAAAAACAAATAGGGTTCTAAAAGATTTTTTCTCTAAGGAAGGCAAAAAATTTGCTATAAAAGAGTTGATAACTTGTAACAGCAAATATGTTGTATACATGTTACGTTGTTCATGTAATTTGTTCTATATAGGAAGAACTACTAGATTATTAAGAACAAGAATAAATGAACATGTATACAACATTAAGACTGGTTTCCAGAAACATACAGTATCAGCCCATTTTGATCAAATTCACAATAGGGATCCCAAGCATTTAGAATTTATAGGGATTGGGAAAGCCACCAGATATTGGAGAGGGGTGATAGATTAAATAGTCTAGGTCAATTAGAAATTAAGTGGATCCCTAACGGCTTGAACAAAGACTTCGAAATACACCATTTCTTGAATTGACGCTTTTCCCCCTTTCTATACATGTTATTCTGTATAGGTCTGTATATCACATGTTAGTGATTTACAATTGGTCCTTTTACTGTTTTCTCCCGACCAATTTACTTTTGAGCTTTTACGTGTTGAGCTTAAGTTTAATATTGTGACATAATAGTAAGGCATATCCACATAAATAGATGCCTATTTCTAACTATAAATATTGATATTACGGTATTATTGTATAAGAACCGGGGGTCATAATATGTTTTATCCATCTACGATTATACATATACCTACCTTTGCAAAAGAGGAGCAAGATAAAAATATGTATTAGTATTTGCTTATTTTTGAAGTTCAGTAAAATGTAGAACAATATGATGCTTTTTACAAAGCATTTACTTGTTATACTTAATCACTCTTTCATTAATTCAGATATTCATAGCATATAAAGGAAAGATGTTTCCCCAAAATTTCTGCCCTTTTCCAAAATGGAATCTGGGCATATTAATAAGGACATATTGAGGTTTTGCCATTTTTAAAAATGGAGGACAGAACAGTCGAATCTTGACAAATTACGCAATTAACAATGGCCAATAGGAGGATCAGCCACCACACATAAACATCAGAGGAGAGGACACACACCATCTTACTTCCTTGAAAAAGCTATATGCTTATGGCGAAACGTACGTTGGAACGTCACAGCCACACCCCACGATCTGTCACCAGGTCAGGTATTGAGTGTATCACTAACCCGGTGGCTCTGAGCATTAGCTATTCGGCACGCCATCCGCCTCCATCCGAGAAGGGTGTTGTGATTTCACTCTGAAAAGTGTGAGTAACCCCTTGGCAGGATCACCTGTGTGAAATCATCACCTGTTTAAAATGTTTTACACTATATTTTCTTGTTTTTGTTTTATTT